>NW_021851451.1:945093-970390 GCF_003651465.1 Formica exsecta | reverse complement strand
CTATCATATCACCACGGGATATAGCTAAAAGCTTTCCTTTTTTTTTTTTTTTTTTTAAGAGAACCAGTGAAGGATTGCATAAAGCGAATTCGCATGCTGCACACAGTGGAACTTTATCTAGATCGTTGCCTTTTTAGGTAACGTGATATATGATATGTATACCATTTTTATTCTTTCGCGCGACAATGCGGCTGACTTTATCTCTCTCACTGTATTGTATTATCATTTTCTCGAAAAGAGTGACAACAATACCGCAGAGACGAGTACGCAAAATATACTTGTAATATCATGAGAGATACATAGTTTATCTTGTCCATAGCTGAATATATTTTTTAAGTTATTGGTGTCTTGTGTGTGTGTGTGTGTGTGTGTGTGTGTGTGTGTGTGTGTGTGTGTGTGTGTGTGTGTGTGTGTGTGTGTGTGTGTGTGTGTGTGTGTGTGTGTGTGTGTGTGTGTGTGTGTGTGTGTGTGTGTGTGTGTGTGTGTGTGTGTGTGTGTGTGTGTGTGTGTGTGTGTGTGTGTGTGTGTGTGTGTGTGTGTGTGTGTGTGATATTTACTATTAAGGTATTTTTGAAAGAAAGTATGGGTATAATCTTTCCATGCATAAAAACTGCAGGATATGCATTCAAAATAAAATATATGTTTGCTATTGCAGAATATCGTTATGAAATGATTAAGCTATGAAATGATGATCGAACGTAATTGTATTGGCACAAATAGATAAAAGAATGCATTAAATTATTTTTATTTAGTTATAAATAGATCACAAAAATTAACTCAATTTGTTGACGACCTAGTTATTAGTTTCATTCGTGACAATCTTGACCTTTTTTATGCATTCACATGTATTGGTAAAGTTGATTTATATCGGTAAAAAAAATTTTTAATTTGTCTCTTTTTTCTTTTTTATCTAAAAAAAAAAAAAAATTTGCACACATTGCCAATAACTGACACTCAACTCGTGTCAATATTCAATAATTAATACTCAACTACATGTTTTTGTACAATTCAATATAAAGACAATATTTGACGATTTTTACGATGAATTCAATTAAGCGTGAAAATATTTAAAAATTTTAAATATATATTATAATATATATTAAATAAATATATATTGAATTTTTCTCTCAATTAGTTTGATAAAACAGATGAGAAGATCCACAAATATTCACATGAATGATCCTATACACTCTGTCCAATCAAACTCTTTTTGGTTTAATTTTGTCACTTTTTGGCTTCATGGTCTCATATACAAGCATTGTACTGCGTTATTTCCGTCTCGGCCATTTCACCCACTCAAGTTTTGCCCGGAGTGTTTGCGAGCGAGACCCGGAAACCTCTTTCAAAAGATCAATAATTGGAAATGATTGCGGCCGCCCTTGAAAGACTATGCTTTGCGAGACACTGGAGCATCATAAACCGAATAGAAACAACGGCATTGTTGTTATACAAGAGCAATCGCGTATAATTTCCATTTATCTCTTTATATGCTCAATTATTAAGCTCTTGAATATTCAATGTATAATGTTTTTGCAATGTGTGCAACTATCTTTTTTTATAAATTTTAAACAATAAATTTTGATGATAACAATAATAAACATTCATTTTTAATAATAAAAATCAATTAAAATAAATTGCAACAAATAATTATTACGATGAAATAAAAACGAATTTTATACGATCTTTTTACCCGTTTGAAGTCAATCAGAAAGAAATTACACTAAACTGTGAGTCTTTGAAATTTCACCGATGGCCCAGATTTTCTCGATCGAAAAAAGTCTCCTGCGTGACAAGATTTACGAGCGTAAATCGTGATTTCAGACCAAGATGAATAATCGGATTACAAGTATCACAGAACGTGTACGATACTCATTCTTCGCCCAATTTGTCGCATGTAGAAACAATCGTATATTATACGTCTAGGAAGACCAATGCGTCCTTGAAGCGTGTCATTGACTTCCCTCCCCCTCCCGTGCAAGATCTAGAACCGACTGATTAATAATTAAATAATATAGCCGCGCTTCAGTGTGGCCGATGAGGGCACCGCGGTCAAAGACATCGATCTAGATCTCATTTTCGATTTTAGACCATACCTAAACAAATTCGTCTGTAATATCTCAAGAATCATTTCGTGACAATCTCTCGTTTGTCGCCATTAATGGACGTATTAATTCTCGTTGGCAAAGGGTGCTAAGGGTGCGTCAGATTTATGCGTCAGTCGCGAGAGTATGCTTTTTAAATCCCTAATTGCAATCAAGATCTCTTGCGAGATACCTATCTCTATAATGAGACGGATCTGATTTCAAAGCATAGATTTGATCCGTAAGGCTGAACATGATTACTTTCCGGATAATCTCGATTTACTCTCGTTGTAATAGCTACAAAGATTTTTCAAATTAAAAAGAAAAGCAATTTAATAAAAATTAATTCATTTATTAAAAATTAATTCACGTAAAAAAAAGTTATTAAACGGGCACGATATTTTAAATAGTTACTACAGCAGAGAATCCTGTATTAAATTTTACAGTATTTTAATCCCGAAGATTTCTTCTTTATTCCGCACTATTCTCATTTTGCTTTCATAAATGCACTTTATAAGTACAAGAGTAATTTATGTTCGAACTTGCAAAAAGCGAGTAACGATTTTCGCCACGTATTCATCCCTTCGAAAAACAATCTTTGACCTACGCTATTTACGGATTGCAAATGGAAGTATCCGCGCAAAACTTTGCGCTGTTAAATTTTAAGCTAATGTGAACCATTCGCGATAACAATAGATGTAATTAAGCGAATGATCGCCATTATTTCATAGTCAGTATTAGCGATTTAGCATCGCTCGTTATGTCCTATTTATTTTCGCACATATTGTGTGTTTTTCAATGTAAAAGATTTATCTTTTTCAATCCTAAAAAGAAACATTAAAATTTTTTTTATAACAATATAAAATATATTAGATTCAAGCAACAAAATATTTGAAGTAAGCACGAGTAACATGGGATAAAAATCTTTTCAACATTATCTTCAGTATTCGACTAGTTCATTAACTGAAGACTTGATGCAGAAACGATTGTAAGTCATGTATTTTCTTGAAATATTATTTTTACGATGGATAAAAATAAGTCGATTTATAATTTTCCCTTCTGAAATATGCCGTTCTTTATTTATTTGAAAAGTAGCGTCTCAATTACGAACATTGTTTTAGGTAACTGCGTATATAAAAAAAATGCTGCAATATTACAGTCGTAGCGTGTCAAGCGCGCGCAGTAAAACGTTAGCGCGAGGTAAAAGCGGAGATTGAGATAAAAAGGGTGAATAATTAGAATGGTAAAGCACGAATATATGTGCTTGAAAAAATGTCGCGGTTTTAACAAGGCCGAGTCGCATAAACGCGCTCATTAGCGGGTGGCTTCTCGACATATTCGTGTCATCGCACGCCTCAACAAAGGCGGCATAAATTTTCCGACAAGCTTTCTTTCTCCTTTTTTTCCCCCTCCCCGCGAGACATTTCTGGTATAATTACAGTAGTCTATTTCAACCTGGCACTTTCGCGCGTGATATACTTACTACACAATTCCGTTCTCTCTTACTTTCTGCGAAAACTTTGCGGAAAGAGAAAACAAGACGACAAGAAAGAATGCTACGTAAGAATACGAGGCATGCATTTCTACGCGCGTTAGCAGTTTTGTTATCAGCAAAAGTTCCAGAAGGAAATGTGCGTGCCATGCGGTTACTCTCTACTTTTATTCTCAACCGTTCAATTAATGACCAGTGTTGTGTCGCCGTTAAGCGATATAGTTAGCATGCATGCTATCAAGATTATGCTCGAGTCGATTATGTCATTCTAAGTAAACATTATCGGGAACACGCCACGAAGGATGACATGTCACAAGCGTCTCGTTCGTGGGGAGGTACGTGATCGCGGGACCTAAATCCGAGATTCGCGTGGAATGTACGCGAGCGATAGTAGAAGATAACCGGCGCCGTCACGTATCGTTGTTATTTTGTTGCAGCAAAAATCGACTTTGCGAAAGGGATTATTTAAGGTACTCTCTTCACATATTGCAGCCACGTCCGATTACGACATGTCGGAAAGTGAGAGAAATCGTGCAAAGCTTTTTGTTCGCGCAACACGTCTGCGAATAAGACACAGACAAGGAAAAGGATTGGTACAATTTCTCGTTTGACGTCGTAATCCAATTACGGCTACCAAGAATAATGGACCATAGATATTCTAGATGAAATAATTTGCAAATTTACGCCCAACGTTTTAGCGAAATGCGCGTGCTCTACGCCTCTACGCACATGTGTATGTGTGGAGCGATGGTATCTATGTTTCTAAAAAAATGAGCGAATGAATCATAAATAATTCACTAGATATCTAGCTAAGTAGCTAGTAAACTAATCTCTCAACTATATATATATATATATATATGTGTATATAGATCTGAATTATTATCTTGGTATGTACCTGGCTCAGGCTTCTAAAGCTACTTGTACTGGCGCTGCGAGCCTGCAAACACAAGTACAGTATAGGTCACCAATTACCACGCCACTGTAGTTGGGGGAGAAAGAGTATAGATAAAGATATCGTATATAAAAGAACACACCGAGACGATACCATAGACACGATGTGTTGGTTTGACGGTGTGCAAGTGCGATTCATAAGAAGGAACACAAGTGATAATGCATTTCGTAAATGTCAGAATATAAAAGTTACGCTTGATATGCGACGCGTGGGCTGCAAAGAAATTCTTATATACGTTAATGTGGCAAAAAATCTATTTCAAACTAGAAGAGAATGGTAAAGTTCAAACTGATCTGCAACTGATACCGACGAACTTCTTTGACACAATGGCATTAAAATTGTCAAACACAATGGAATAAAATATTAAAAAATAAAAAAAAAAGAAAAAGAATATTAAGAAATTATGTCAGTAAAAATAGCACTCTCTATAAACTGTTTCTAAAACCCGTTATATCAAAATAAAATTGATGGAAATGTTGTGGACGCGTTTAAAGACTTTTTACATTTAACAAAAAAAAGCATATATCGGTTTTTATCAACGATTAATTCACATATCATCAAATATGTAGTGCATTAAAACTGTCGCGCATTGAGAGCATAGTGTGAGTTACTAGCGTGTGATTACTTGTTTTACATAAACAACGATGTTTACCAAGAGACCTCGATTTAATGTCATGTTAAGTCGAGGCACCGAATTGTCAAATTGCCAACAGATCACGTGTAATAATAATTTGATCAGACTATCTCCTTTCCCACACGGCTTGCTATTTAGCTCGCCTGACGTCGCAAATATATTTAACCCAAAAATAATATATTAAATCTGTTTCTAAATCACATGAGAAATTCGAATAACGAATTTAATGTATAATAAAAAAAATGTCGCGACATGAATAAAAACTTTATAATCTAAGAATTAAATTTTATTCATCAATATTTCTTTTGATGCAACATGCATGTATGTAATTACATCCGCGAAACATCGCGCAAAGATTTCTCGTGTTAACTGTCATCGGACAGAGTTCCTTTTAAAGTAACGCTCGACTTAATTGACGAGATTAGACGTTCTCTCTCCCGCGCAGTCTCTATCTATCTATCTATAAGGGGAAAAGAGCGACCGTGAAATCGGAAAGCTGTCACGTCGGCAAGTCGTGACGGGTTTACCGAGCGAAATGTAATGCATCGATCGGACCTCACTTTTGTTGTTTCGGCGAAAACTGTTAACTTTCTGACACACCCGGCCTGGCCGTTTACGTCACGTGTTAAATCAGAATCGACTACTACTTGTTAACGCGGGACCTACTTTACGTTCGCTCCACAACGGTGTTATTTTGTCACGGTCTTAAACGAGGGAAAACTCAACTCGAATGCTTACCGCATTCATTTAATGATCCCTCAATTCTCGTTTTTCTCAATATCAAACCATGAAATTATGTCAATCAATTTTATTTGATTGAATTCATGAATTGTAGAATCGAGAGAGAATTTTGTTTAAATTGAAATACATAACTGCTAAGTTTAATGTTTACGTTAGCTCGCGATAATCAAATTGTTTTTTTCTATTCATGAATTAATTATGATTTTTTCATAAGGTTGAAATCATATAAAAGCTCATTATAATTAAGATTAATACATATTTATTTTTACAATTGAACAAGATAAATTTAAAATGTAATCAGGAATTATTTTTCAAATACTCATTTATATATTATAGCAAATTGAAAATAAAAAGAGAGCAAAAAAAAAATATAAAAATATTTATCAAAATAACACATAGATTGGATATATTGAGAAATAAAATATTAAATCTCGGAAATATTTTCGGCAATAATGTGCGGATGCATGAAATATAATGGAAACGCGAGCGAGCACGTATCGGAAAAACGTCTCAAATGTTGGCACAACAAGTTATGCAATTTTGATGAACTTTTGAAATAGCGTGAGTGCGTGTATATATCTGTATGTGTAAAACTTTAGTCGATATCGTTGTATTATCGGTCGTTTGAAAACTTCTTCTTTATTGCCGCGCACGTGTTATTAATTATGCGTATACGTGCAAAATATGAGTCACGCATATTTTTATATGCTTAATTTTTTCTTCTCAATCAATTAACTTGTAATAAGTTCATGCGGACAGCGCAAGGTTATCGATATACATATCTCGTGTAAAGACGAAGAATTGGAGCACGTTTTATTTTTTATATTTCGGTTTCCTCTGTCGAGATTTTCCGATGATATCGATCGTTATAAAAAAAGCATCAACTTATTAAAATTATAATCTACGAATATCTATGTTATTTGCAACTGCGTTTATAGTTGCTTTATAGAATTCGTGTGACATTCAAATATTTTAACTAATTTTTTTCTTGTTGCATTCTTAATAATATATTTTTGTTATAAATAAAAAATTTTCTCAAAATTCTTGCAAAGAACGAGCGTTATTATAATTGCGTATCTTAAAGTATGTCATGTAAATTTTTGTTTCTTCAACGCAAGAGTTTAATCTACCACTAATTGAATTGTAAATATAAATGTGTAAAGTAATTCTTATTTATTCCAAATAATATCATTTTTCTAATAATAATGTATTTAAAAAAAATGATATTAAGCGTTATACACACTCTATCTTTCCCGACCATAATTTGTAGCAATTAAAAATACTTTACGTAAGAGAAATCGCGGAATAACTCCTTTTTATGCACGGTGGCTTAACGTATTATTAAAACTGTGTGTAATTTTTCCAAGCGATTAAAGATTGCATTTATTATATTCATTGTATCGTATAGTACCGTGGCTTTTAATCAGAAAATATGTGCGCGACATATTCTCAATTAATTCAGCGCGTGTTATTCTGTCATATAAGAAGTCCCGTTTAAACGTTTAATAAAGTACGTCTGCGATAAGTTTCACTGTCTATATCTCATGCCTATCGTTGCGCGAAATTAATTGCCCTATAAAAACGAGCCGACTCGTTTACTTTACCGTCTCGCGTGATCCGCGTGCGATATCAGCCACCCAGCTGGCGTTATTATGCATTCACTGATGTTGTTTCTCCTCACGTATCGTTTCAAGGGGAGCTGTCATCGTAACTCGAGCATATAATTCCAGCCTAACGACTCACGATAGAGATGCTCGTGTTAATATTATTTCAATTTGAGCGTATAGATGCTTGCCAATGATATCGTTTGCGCTCTCCCTTTTTCTCTCTTTTCATAAATAATCCAAGCTATTTATATTTTCTTTAAAATAAAAAAAAGTAACTTTTAAGGGGCGACAAAATTTCTAAATTAAGAATCAGATTGTGATATCAATTTTGAATCGATTTTCGATATCTAAGTTAAGTGATAAAAATTATTAAAAATTCGATTAAAACTTTCCTCGGCGCATAAATCGCAAAATCGTGATAAATTTCAGGTCGCGATTGGAGGAGCGCGACACGTGAATGATGACAGAATTCATTTTGACGTGCATAATCTTGTGCGATTTTTACCTTGCTCCGGTTTCGCGGTGCGAAGTCTTCCTTGCTGGCTTTCCTGCGCTTGTCCTTGAGGATCATCCTCGCCGCGGCGAACGCCATCTTGTCGTCGATGTACTCTTTTCCACGCGGTCCTCGTGTGAAATAAGTGAATAACTCGTCGAGCGGTTTAACAATTAACGAGCTCTTTCGAACACAGTGTAACAGGAATCACTGGACCGACAGTGTATAACACGAGATAACAATGTTCCCTTTATTGCTGCTATTGCTTGTCAATCGACACGCCCGTGCGAGTGAGCTTATTTATAATTATGTATGCGTATCGCGATATTTACAAATGTTTGCTTCGTATGTATATATTTGTGCGCTATATATATTTCTATATATATGGGGGATAATTTATATACGGAAACTACCAACGTGCTATATATGTCGCAATTGCACTATTTGTTCTATCGCGACCCTTATCATTGTCGTTTAACTAACCGCCTATCGTATCGTCATCGTCGTCGTTATCCTCGTTCTCGTTCTCGTAGCCGTCTCGTTGTCGCAGCCTTGTCTGTCGACCCCGATCTATTCCCTTTAACGTTATTCTCTCTCTCTCTCTCTCTCTCTCTCTGTCAATTTCAGTTTCCGGTGTCTCTCGTCGAAACGAAGAAATTGATCGAAGCAGAATGCGCGTCGTTGAACACTGTCGTTTACACGTTTCTTTTTTTTTTTTTTTTTTTCTTCTTAAGCGTTTAGATGTGAGCACAGCCAATAATCGCGATACATCGTCACGAAAGTTGACGAATCCGACGACAGATTGCTCACTTCATCGCGACGGCGACCGCCCGACCGGTATCCGTACCGGAAACGGACCGGCGAGGATGCCGAGGTGTCGTCACGTTCCTGCCGGCGACGGTTCTTTTCGGGTTTGCTGCTCGGTGGCGGGATCTCGCGAAAGCTCGTCGGGAACATTTGCCCCGCCGTGACGTAGTGTGATTACGCGCCCCTTTATTATACACACACACAGTGCCGTTGCCGTACACACCGCTCTCGCGAGTTTGCACAGGATGATTCCAAGGTGCCTTTATCAATCCTCGCCGGCGATTAGCGCTCGCGAGCGACGATGTTCCTCTGCCTCGAATTAGGCTATTCTAATTACGATCATCGATCTAGAAAGAAAGAGAGAAAGGAGAATGGTGTTTCGTGGCCTCGTTTTCGCGAAGATTTACGTTCTATACATTTATCGCGAGACTCGCATGATCGATCGCGTTAGCGACAGCTCGTTTCCCGTAGATGAGTCGACCAAAAGTCGATAAGTCAATGAGAGCGGAAGGAGTATTTAAAGGGTATTGTATTTTTAATACGAGACTAGGATAGAGGTAATCTTCGATGATTCATCTTTCTACTTGATCTTTCGTGCTTCCTTCTTAATGTACATATATCAGAATTCAAAAGCTGAAACGTATATAGACGTTTGAAAATTAAAGTTTTAAAATGGGTACAGCACAAAAATTTGCAAAAATTGAGCGGAGATTAAAGGAAGTAAAATATGGAAAATAAAATTCGATTCAACCTTGACACATCAAAAGACAAGATTGTATCTTTTTCCGAAGGATATAAAATATTCTGTTTACGTCACACGTGCATTGCCAATATTTTAACGCATATACCACGAAATTCCGCATTCGTACAATACAATTGCAAAATGATTACTCCACTAGGAGCTTTGTTGTTTGTTGGAGTTTGCCGTATAGATCGACAAATAGAAAAAGAGCGACACGTTCAAAATCTTGAGAGCCCACGTGCGCTTCGTACAATTTTTTAATTATTTTAATGTATCCTTTAATTATTTTATCAGACGCCTCACACGATATTATGATGGTCTCCGCTTGATTGTTACTTGGATGGCTTTTACAATAAAAGGAGGAAAAAAACTGGGAAACTTCGAAAGTTTTTTTTTTTTAATAAAAGAAGGATGCGCAATATTTCCTTGAGAACAATTTACAAAATAGCAGAAAAACATGAGAAAACATAAATCTTTTAAATACTCCTGTTTCTCGGCTATTAAATGCTGCAAAAAAATTAAAACTTTCTTTCAAACTTGATTTTGCTTGGTTAATTTACTCATTAATAATTCAGTTTACCTATGCATTCTTTCCTCATTTACATGCATTGGTTTTTATCTCTCCCTTTTTCTCTTACGGGAGTTCTTGAAATTTAAAAACTCTTTTCCCCTGGAATTTTCTTTGAATTGTATAATATAATTAGCGATAATAGAAAACGGAATATATTTCTTAATAATATTTTGTTATTTTATATTTCAAATTTTTATTAATAAAACTTAGTCGAAAGCAAAATCTCGCGCAAGATATCAATCAAACGAAATTTTTGTAATAAAATAAAGTTAAATTAAAAATTAAATTTAAAAGATAAAGCTTGTTATAACAAGGTTTCACAGTTTAAAGCTAGCGAAACAGGAGATGATGGATGGATATGTCGAGATAAAATTCAGAGAAACAGAGAGCAGAGTAACAAGCTGAAATTGCGTATCCGCGTTCTGATGCATGCGGGTTCGTGGAAACCGGAACTTCAAACATAATTGAATTCCGCCAATTTCCATGATACGCACGTATATGTATATAAATTTTCCTAAATGGTATTCTGGCTATTATACGGTAAAGAAAAAAAAAAAAAAAGATAAAAATGCTACCAAGCGATTCTAAAAAGATCCCACCGAGAATGTAACACGATACAAGAATACCGATACTAAACGCAGATGGACGAGGAATCGTTTTATACGTCTTCCCCTGTTGCGAGAGAGAGAGCTTTATTATCACTCTTCCAAATCGAAAACGTTCAATTTCTCGTGCTCTTCCACTCATCTTCGGTACTCTCGCGGGAGAACTTGGCGTATACGAGTAGTATTGATCATTCCCAGGCTGCAGCTCCCTTCTTCCCACTTCACCCTCCCCCTACCTCCCTCAACGTCCTCCGACCATCATTCCGCGTCCTCCGACCTCCGATCTCTGACCTCCGACCTCTATATCTAAACCTAACCTTCTATAGGCTGCATCTGTCCTTGCCCCAGGGCATTAGACACCGCGATATTTGATGCATATTTTTCGGCGAATATTTGTATCTTTCTATGTCGTCAAAACAAAATTTTATACACACATGAAAACTGATTTATATAATATATATAATAAATAATGTAATCTTTTTGTCATTTTTTAATTAATCAACTGCGTAATTACTCATTTAATAAAAGTTGATAACAGCTATTATAAACATTATTTATTTTATAAATAGAAGAAATTGACAATACATTGCCAAAATATTGCCAAAGATTGATAAACGGAAAATTTTTGACGAGAATTTATCAATAATATAGCCTCGGACAAATAAACCTTTCTCCCAATGGACAGACAGATAGCATACACATACACACCGGAAATTTACTACATGTTAGATTTACACCTGTTGCCGCTAATAAGCTATCTTGACATTTGTTGTTAGACGTGCATCCGGCGGTTTCTGATTGTAATTCAACACCATGATTAGAAACGCGACGTCCCGCCTTTCACGCGATGACCGAATGTACGGAAATGAAGAGTCGCGTTCAAATGTACGAAAATATGTGTATGTATGTGTATAACGCACACGAATGCGCGCGCACAATTATCCAGGTTCACGTCCTACTTACAATATCGAACTGCACAAGAGTTGGCCGCAAAACGTTTCTGCCATTGACCGTTCACTTGCGCTTATAATTATAATGTAATTACACTATAATATTATCATCAAAATATTCTTTTATTCCGAATTTAAATTTTGAAAGCACGTGGATTAATTAAATTTGTTAAATTTTGTTATGTCACGATGCAAATAAGTAGAAATAACGGGTATGTGTGATATGCGTATGTGATACAATAATTCGATATAGAAAATATTTTGAAAAATTGCAAAAAATTAATGTAATTCAGAAATCAAGTTAAATTTTTTTAAACGTGTGTGCGTGTACTATCCGTTTCTGCATATGTATTAAATATTATATTAATATTAATTATCAACTGACAAAAAAATAAAATAAACTGATATTTTTAATATCAATCGTCATTTAAATGAAAATATTCATTAATGAATAGGTATTAACTTTTGTTAAATTCGAAATATTATTTTCGTATCTCGTTTAACAAGAATTCCAAGTATTTTCAAGTAAATCTGCGGTATCTCTTTTTCCACACAGCTCGTGTAAAACACTGATAAGCTTTCCACAAATATATGCGAGTATTTGCGAGATCGATCGAATATTGAATGAAATTACGGGCTTCGAACCTGCGATCCAGAAAGCAAAATTTTACCATTTATCGTTTCAGTTAGTTTCCAGAAAGCGCAGAAATTCTATGCTTTTATTTGCCCTTTGTGAAACGATATCTGTCAACGCGCGGCTTTTTTCCCCGGTCATTATTTCGCCATTTATTCGCGCGACGGATGGAAAACGGTGGAAAATGTATCATTTATTTCACGCCAACGTCGAGTGTTACATGTTGATTCATTGAATTGAAACAATATTCGTATTATCACGTTCACGTCGAATTACTCCCGTGATAGTAGTGTTCAGAGTGATATTATTATCGACACACACAAGCAAAATATCATATATCAATTAAAAAACAAAAGAGAACAATGGAATTTCAACGGCATCAATGAATTGCAAAAAAATATAAAAGAATGAGACAAACAAAAAATGATATATCAGTTATCGAGACACGCAAATAAAAAATGGTATATTCTGTTAAAAAACAAAAGAGAATAACGAAATCTCGACGAGATCAATACATTACAAAAAATGCAAAGGCGTGTTCAATCACTTATAAACTGTTCGTCGATATCAAACAGAATTTTTATTCAATAACTCTCAATTATAAAGTATAATAATTTTTGAATAAACAATTAAAGAAAAAAGATATTTTAAATTGTAAGGACAAAAATATGATACCATATATGTAACTAATTAAAAATTATCATCAGAATATTTGATTGCAATATATAATTGAAAATTATTATGTATAATGAAAATTATTATATAATTATTTATATATAATCTCTTTATTCTTTTTTTTAATAATAAAATTCTCATTATTCTGATTTTATCGAAAATTTACACAATATTTTGAAAAATTTAATTAATCTCATATCAAAGAATCTGTTTTTTGTTTGCCGAATAATTTAATAATTATAATAACACATGATAATAGTGGAATCTCTCGTTATTTCCCATTTATCTCTAAAATTTTCCCGCGAAATACAGTTGCGTATAATTTAAGCAATTACCGTTGCCGCATGCGACATATATGCAATGTAATTCCATTGGACGCTCTTTATCGACATGAAAATTTAAAAGCCGCTTTGAAAGTCTCATATTTCGCGTTAGCCCTTAGAGATTTTTATGATTTTTATGTTTATACTTTACGCGATAATGCTTGTGAATATTTGCAATATAATATAGCAAGTTCCAATTACGATAATGTAACCACTTTTCATTTTTGTGATATTAATATCTATAAAGTTTATGCTGGGAAACGTTCCAATTTATTAATATCGCCCTTGCTCTTAAATGAACGAAAAAGCGCAAATCAGAGCTTTTGCTTGTTAAATTCTTCAAAGCTCGCTTTGAAAAATATCTCGTTATACTGGCAATATTTTTAAGACGAATTTAAAGCGTGAAACACACAAATTTTAATAATATTAAAATATACGTTTCTTTTTCAATAGAAATTATATGATCTTGCGTAAGAAATAATTTGATGTAGGTATATCGTATGCCATATCTTCTTATCGATTATCTTATATCCAGAATAAAATGAAAATCGTTTATTGGAGAATTAAAAAGTTTAATTATATATATAATATGTACGATAAAATAGAAATAATATAATACAAAAAAAATAATATAATAGAAATAATATAACACAAAAAAAATTCTGATTAAAAAATTGTATTTCTTATCATTTGTGTGCTTAATACATATATTTTTTTCATCTTTAATTTAATATTTTCACGTAAAATTGTTTCTCTCTTAAAAATTGAAAATTTAGCTGTACGTGCACGTTGTAGGAGAATCGAATTTCTCTCGTAAAAGTCCCATATGAAAACATTAAAGTAAACTCGTCTATATTTTATGAGCCGGTCACTATTCCACGTTGCATCGTACAAATGCAAATTCTGCGGGTGTGTCTTGTTTATGCATGGCAAATCGCAACGGCATTATATTTTAAGTATCGTACTTGATATGAGCAATAACATCGGCTGTAATGAGTGTCCTAAAGGCTTTTTCACTTGCAAAATATTTCTATCGCGAAATTTACATGTTATCAAAAAACATTATATAATCCGCTAAAATAAATAAATGCAGAATTATGCATTTGTATTACGTGAATAGCATTTTACTAGATTTTAATAGATTCTGCTAAAAATATTACACAAAGTGTATAATTTCAGAATACATTTAATTAATAACAAAATGTATTTTCTCAAAGAAAGATGCATTCTAGCTGCTTGATTTTCAACAATCAAGATTAATTCTTTACGTTAAGACAATCGAAAAGGAAATTCGCGAGTATAGTATTCAGAAATCATCGATAGAAAGAACGGTGCCGTCTGAAATAGCAAAGTATGTATGAAAAAGTTCTCGCTCGAAAATTATCTATACGTTATCTGAAATATCCATTCCCAGGAACAATCTGAGCGAAAAGATGCACAGTAGCGCAAGCATATTAAAGGAGAAAGAGCATCGAATGTGTCAGAAAAGACAGAGAAAAGGAGGCTCCTCACGAGACAACTCACTGACCACTCGACGAAAATATCGCAATGATCGGCTCGTCCGGCGGAAACGAGCTACATCGACTATACAGTAAAAGCACTCGCGATGCTTCGCGAATCGTTCTCTCGTTCTTGGGACCAACGGGATCGGCGCGCAATGTAACTTGTGCATAGCGGTACCCGCCATTTTTGAGGAAATCACAGAAACCGCCGGTGAAATTTTTCGCGTCGCGAAAAGCGAGGGTCCCTTCGGGCCCGTAAAATAATTAATCGGTCCCGTCTCGAGGCGAGTCGAGAGATGCGCGATCGCGGCGAGTCATTTTCACGGGACCGATGATGGAGAGAGACCAGGCCGAATTACCGTGCGATTCTGCCAACACTTACGTGCTCGTTGCTGGGCAGATGGCCTGTGACTGACACCCTCGATCCGCCACGCGCCCTCGCGCAGCCAATGCTGCGAATTCCAGGCGGTCGCTCACGCGCAGGTCCACGCACCCGCACCCGCACCCTCGTCCCGCACACCCCGCGCCCACGGGCACACGATGATCCTTTCCTCCCTTCGTCTTCCGCTACTTCCTTCGGCATATCCTTTCATTTCGGTGCTCGACAAAGGGAGGAATCCCGCATTTTTATCCCCTGCTAAAACTTTTCCTCGCGGTCCCCGAGGTTTGCATTAAAGTCCAGTTTTCTAATTTCTCGGTGCTACGCTTAGTATCTACGTGCGTGTGCAAAATAGTAATATAAATATTGAGATGAAAATATTAATAACATTTTAGTTATACAACGAAAATATATTTTAAATCATGTATATTAGAATGTGCAAGATCTTTTTTTTTTAATTTTTTCTTTCACGTGAAACCCCGTAAAAATATTGTAAAATAAAATCATTATATAATTGGACATATTTATATAAAGCTTTTCTTTTAATTTTCTTCTGAAAGTAAGAGAAATTATTTATATTACTATTTTTTCTTATATGCAATATAATTAAATACATCCTTTTTTTCAAACTTTGATTTTTATCTCGACATCTGCTCGATGTATTTTAATAATAAGAAGACATTCCTCCTGATATTTGAATATTTATTTATTATTAGCTTTTTTATTTTCCCTTCTTTCTTTTTACAATTTCTCATACATTTGAAGATTTTTTCTAATTTCTATTGTATATGAAATCGCAATGGAAATCCTTTTATCATAATCGTTCTTTCACAATCATTTTTCCATCTCTGCTTTTCTGAACTAAATTTTTTATGCAAATAATCTTTTATTTTCAATTTATACAGAAATTTGAACAAACAGATATACATATGCCTATATATAAAACTCTGTTCAACAAAAATTTTATCTTCTAGTGCAATAATGGGTCGCGCAGATAATAAATAGACACAAGAACAAAAACTATGATGAACGCGAGAAGGAGACGATTGTTCAACAAAAATTCAAAACACCGAACAAAGCACGATGCGCTTTATATCGAGGCAAAGCAAGGTAAAGTTCCGAGGAGTCGCTCTCTACGGGCTTTTGTGAATCTTCCATTGTTAAATATCGACAGGTGTCAAACGAGCTATCGCGGTACGCATTACGTAAATTACTTGCGCGAGTCCCTTCGATTTTCTGCATTGTTCCGAACGATAGTTTCGTCCTATCCCTATCGGGAGAGAGTTGGTTCTTGCAAAACCATTTCGCAACGCGAATGGATGGTGTCACCGCGATCGTAGTAGCCTCGAAACTCGACGATTGAGAAAATTCATGCTGCGTGACAGAAGAGAGGTATCGCGCTCTTGACATTTCGCTTTGCATAGTTGCTTTGTCTCGTTTCGCGACGTAAACCACTCGTTATCGTGCTTTTCCCCTGCTCATTTCCCGCTTTGTAAAAAGCGTTGAAAGACTATAAAGAGACGCCGGCTACTGAAATGCCGGTGTCTGTATCAAGTGGCTCTTTTAGTCGCAGTTACCACGGTATCCATTAATTATCGCTTTAGCGTAAAAATAATAATAATAATAATATAGTATAGAGTTAATAAATTTAATATTATTTGAATTATCGCGCGACTGCTAAAAGATTGAAAACTTTGACTCGTGTTTTTTTTATTTCACTTTTAACAAGTTTTCATTCGCTCTTTAATTTTTATATGTTCTCAACAAATTCGCGACATTTAAATACATTTATCGTACTAACTGCGACATTTAAGTACATTTATTATCGATCTTATTGTTGATCTTATCGACACAATTATCTTTTTTCTAAATAATATTTTATAAATTAATATAATTTAAGGATTTATTTAAAAAAATTATAATAACTAAATTTACATTTATATAATCTATTCATAACATTTTAATTAATCACATCAATCTGAAGAAAAAAATATAAAGAATTTATACTTTCAAATAATTTTATTTTTTAATAATAATATAAGAATGAATATATTATGTATGTGTTTGTTGTAATTAGCAGATTGTATGTAATAATTCCCATTTTTATCGCGAATTGAAATTATGATTTATCCAAAAATCTGTGTATGATAAAAGATAGTTTGATCATTCTACTTATATAGCAAAGTAGTATAGCATTGTTTTAGGCGGACGACGCAAGCCTGATTTCATATGCAGTTCACTACTTACTTGCTCAATTTTATATATACGATCAATATTTACCAATAGATTGCATTCGTTCTAAATATTGTATTAATAATAACGACTAGAGGACGATGATAAAGACGAGAACAACGACGATAACGATGATAGCGATAAAAATAATGATCACGATGATAATAACAATAAGATTGATAGTGATGTAATACATAATAAAATACGATATTATATTCATCAAAAAGTATTTTAACATCATTATCAAATAATTATCACTTGTGTACTTATCAATACGTCGATGTAATTAGCAGGTAAAAATATTATTCAATTCCGTCAAATATCATTGGTCGAATATCGAGGTTGTTTAAAGGTCGAGGTCGCGATATGTAATTTTAATGAAATGTCATTACCGATCCATAGTCTAACTCATCGATACGTTAACAGATCGACAATATGCATAATACATAATCGTATCGCGGGATCGGCGTGAGCTTATAGAGAGAATGAAATTGTCGTATACCCATCTGGTGTGGTGCTTAATAAGAAATAGTGAAAAGGCGCGAGACAATGAACATTTCCAAAGAGCTGTTTCAAATTTACAGATAGACAAGCATAGACGGATAGATCTAAATATGTATATGATTCTGAATGCACGCGTGTCTTGTGTGCGTGAGACCGTAACACGGTACCGACATATATACCGGGTGACACGAGCGTGTCGGTAACCCGTTCACGACCCGAAAGGATTGCGTTCGCGAATATACCGACTGGCGTGAAAGCTCGAGAAGCTTTTCCGATAGAGAACGACGGTACAGTATCACGTATGAAACAAGGAAGCTTTCAAGGAGGAAAAAGCCAGGACTTACCGACGGTATGCGAAAGCTTTACGATATGCAACCCACTTACCTGCAAAAGAAAGAAAGGACCACGCGTTAGAGACCGGAGATTTTTTTCACGACACTCTCGATGTACCGTCGATTATAGCGCATAGTTCAACGAATCGATTAAAATTGTCAATGTTTTTCAAACAGTATTCGGTTCAGAGTAATTTGTTAAATTAATTAATATAATTCGCTTTCGATAGCGATAGTATCGTATTTTGTGACGCGCACTTTTTGTCCGCATACGTGTCAGTTTATAATTTATAGTTTAAGAATGCATTAATTTTTTTTTATTTTTCTCGCGTTTTCTTCAAAACGATTCGCGTCCGACATGAATTATTAATTTTGCCAACATAAAATATTCGAGTATTGCTATCGTATGTAAGAAGCGTTAAAGATATACACTGCCGCATCGTAGAATGATCAATATTAAGATCGCACTAATTAGATTGTATTAATTATTGATTATTGTTTTATGGTTGCTAAATAGTAGAGGTAATATAATCAACGATTATAATTATCAATATATATATATTGCCGTTTTTTCGGTCTTTATTTCTTAGTAAAAAACGGAACAAACTTTCCGTTCAACCCAATATATATACAAATATATATAATAAATATTAAATGATTAGAAATTGTGATTAATGAATAAAAGGAATAAATTGAGATTAAAATAATCGTCCAACATGATTTATTATAATCGTTTTCAAAAATTACGGATTAACATTTGTGAATGTGCGATAATTGATTTTACTCACCAAAATCGATGTGTCGTCATTGCATGCCTTTTATCTGCATTTGATTATCACTTTATTCCTTTCTGTTCCTGATTCTTTCTTTGCTCCAGATAATTATATACCACACTTTTGGTATATTTTCACTATATATTCACTTGCATATTGTGTGTCTTTGTGTGTAATGTACTTCACTAATTCAATAGTTTACTAAGTTACTCACTTTTCGCAAAACTGAGGTTTTCGAAATCTGTCATATATGACAACCCGATAGATTAAGTCGACGCTGTTTACGAATATTGAAATACGCGTATAATCGCAATTGTGCGGATTAATAGGAATGCTGAGATTCGCCCGTTGTTTAATTTCTTCACTCCCGATACTTATTCATACGCGAAATTCACTTTGCGGATAGAAAGACGCGAGAGACAAGACCCAACCATGACCTGCGCACGACTATGACTGAAAAGGTTACGGAATATTTATAAAAATTTTGAGCAGAGATAGGTAGGCAGAGTGGGGGAAGGAATGTACGTCGCGACGAGAGCGCGTCTCTTACACAAATAAAGCCGGGTACAATAAACATTTACGATATAAACAAAGACAAGAACGGAGATCGGGCGACGCTTCTGAAATTTCGATCACGATAACGTATGTTCAGTTTATAATTTATAGTTTAAGAATGCATTAATTTTTTTTTATTTTTCTCGCGTTTTCTTCAAAACGATTCGCGTCCGACATGAATTATTAATTTTGCCAACATAAAATATTCGAGTATTGCTATCGTATGTAAGAAGCGTTAAAGATATACACTGCCGCATCGTAGAATGATCAATATTAAGATCGCACTAATTAGATTGTATTAATTATTGATTATTGTTTTATGGTTGCTAAATAGTAGAGGTAATATAATCAACGATTATAATTATCAATATATATATATTGCCGTTTTTTCGGTCTTTATTTCTTAGTAAAAAACGGAACAAACTTTCCGTTCAACCCAATATATATACAAATATATATAATAAATATTAAATGATTAGAAATTGTGATTAATGAATAAAAGGAATAAATTGAGATTAAAATAATCGTCCAACATGATTTATTATAATCGTTTTCAAAAATTACGGATTAACATTTGTGAATGTGCGATAATTGATTTTACTCACCAAAATCGATGTGTCGTCATTGCATGCCTTTTATCTGCATTTGATTATCACTTTATTCCTTTCTGTTCCTGATTCTTTCTTTGCTCCAGATAATTATATACCACACTTTTGGTATATTTTCACTATATATTCACTTGCATATTGTGTGTCTTTGTGTGTAATGTACTTCACTAATTCAATAGTTTACTAAGTTACTCACTTTTCGCAAAACTGAGGTTTTCGAAATCTGTCATATATGACAACCCGATAGATTAAGTCGACGCTGTTTACGAATATTGAAATACGCGTATAATCGCAATTGTGCGGATTAATAGGAATGCTGAGATTCGCCCGTTGTTTAATTTCTTCACTCCCGATACTTATTCATACGCGAAATTCACTTTGCGGATAGAAAGACGCGAGAGACAAGACACAACCATGACCTGCGCACGACTATGACTGAAAAGATTACGGAATATTATAAAAATTTTGGGCAGAGATAGGTAGGCAGAGTGGGGGAAGGAATGTACATCGCGACGAGAGCGCGTCTCTTACACAAATAAAGCCGGGTACAATAAACATTTACGATATAAACAAAGACAAGAACGGAGATCGGGCGACGCTTCTGAAATTTCGATCACGATAACGTATGTGAACGATCATTCAATAAAAATCACTTCTAGACGCAGCGAGAATACTATGAATTTAAACACGAAACGTAAAACACGACATACTTCAGTCACTGTGTTTTCCGCGCGTTATTCGCGCGTTACCATGGTAACGTGGCGCGAGATTATTATTATATATGGCGACGAATAATTTCGGCATTGCTTCTAAATATATCCGTTAATCGCGCTTACGGATCAATCGATGCGTAAAAATTATAAGTCGTTAGTCGGATCGGCATTTCGGACACTCGCTCACACGCGAAAATTACTTTCGATGATTGAATAACGCGAGAAACAGAGCGAGCACAATTCGGACCCATGCTAATGCAACTGTAATAATTATAAATATCTAAAAAGAATTCCATAAAAACGTGGACATCCCGATAAAAGTGCATTTTAAAAGCCGATTGCAGAAAATTATAGCGTTATAAATAACGATAATTAATTAATTAACTCGCGAACCGCACAATTGAAACTTTCGAATCTCGCCATTTGCAATGTCTCGGCAGATAAATCACGGATATCGCTTACGAATATCGAAAGACACATGTCGCATTTGCGCGGACTAATAAATGCACCGAAATAATCGCCCATTGTTTAATTCGGCACTCCCGATACTTATTCACACGCGAAATTCACTTTGCGGATAGAAAGACGCGAGAGACAAGACTCAACCATGACCTGCGCACGACTATGACTGAAAAGGTTACGGAATATTATAAAAATTTTGGGCGGAGATAGGTAGCCAGAGTGGGGGAAGGAATGTACGTCGCGACGAGAGCGCGTCTTTTACACAAGGCCGGGTACAATAAACATTTACGATATAAACAAAGATAAGAACGGAAACGGAGGTCGGGCGACGCTTCTGAGATCTCGATTATTTTTCACAATAACGTATGTGAACGATCATTTAATAAAAATCACTTCTAGACGCAGCGAGAATACCATGAATTTAAACACGAAACGTAAAACGCGACGTACTTCAGTGACTACATTTCCCGCGCATTACCATGGTAACGTGGCGCGAAATTATTATTATATATGGCGGCAAATAATTTCGGCGTTGCTTCTAAATATATCAAAAGACGCGTTAATCGCGCTTACGGATCAATCGATGCGTTAAAACGTATAAGCCGTCAGTCGGATCGGCATTTTGGACATTCGTTTACACGCGAAAATCACTTTCGATGGTTGAACAATGCGAAAAACAGAGCGAGCGTAATTCGATCACGTTAATGCACCTGTAATAATTACAAATAATCTAAAAAGAATTTCTTAGAAACGCGGACATCCCGATAAAAGTACGTTTCGGAAGCCGGTCGCACAAAATTACGCGTTATAAATAGCGATAATTAATTTATTTACTCGCGAGATGCAAAATTGAAATCCCGCCATTTTCAATGTCTCGGCAGATAAATCACGGATACCGCTTACGAATATCGAAAGACACATGTCGCGGTTGCGCAAACTAATAAATGTACCGAAATAATCGCCCGTTGTTTAATTCGGCACTCCCGATATTTATTCACACGCGAAATTCACTTTGCGGATAGAAAGACGCGAGAGACACGACTCAACCATGACCTGAATAAATATTAAATGATTAGAAATTGTGATTAATGAATAAAAGGAATAAATTGAGATTAAAATAATCGTCCAACATGATTTATTATAATCGTTTTCAAAAATTACGGATTAACATTTGTGAATGTGCGATAATTGATTTTACTCACCAAAATCGATGTGTCGTCATTGCATGCCTTTTATCTGCATTTGATTATCACTTTATTCCTTTCTGTTCCTGATTCTTTCTTTGCTCCAGATAATTATATACCACACTTTTGGTATATTTTCACTATATATTCACTTGCATATTGTGTGTCTTTGTGTGTAATGTACTTCACTAATTCAATAGTTTACTAAGTTACTCACTTTTCGCAAAACTGAGGTTTTCGAAATCTGTCATATATGACAACCCGATAGATTAAGTCGACGCTGTTTACGAATATTGAAATACGCGTATAATCGCAATTGTGCGGATTAATAGGAATGCTGAGATTCGCCCGTTGTTTAATTTCTTCACTCCCGATACTTATTCATACGCGAAATTCACTTTGCGGATAGAAAGACGCGAGAGACAAGACCCAACCATGACCTGCGCACGACTATGACTGAAAAGGTTACGGAATATTTATAAAAATTTTGAGCAGAGATAGGTAGGCAGAGTGGGGGAAGGAATGTACGTCGCGACGGAGCGCGTCTCTTACACAAATAAAGCCGGGTACAATAAACATTTATGATATAAACAAAGACAAGAACGGAGATCGGGCGACGCTTCTGAGACCTCGATCAGTTTTCACAATAACGTATGTGAACGATCATTTAATAAAAATCACTTCTAGACGCAGCGAGAATACCATAAATTTAAACACGAAACGTAAAACGCGACGTACTTCAGTCACTGTATTTCCCGCGCGTTATTCGCGCGTTACCATGGTAACGTGGCGCGAGATTATTATTATATATGGCGGCAAAAATTATTCCGACATTGCCTATAAATACAGGTATATTAAAAGACACGTTATGTTAGTCTCGTTTACGAATCAATCTATACGTAAAAACTATAAGCCATCACTCGAATCGGCATTTCGGATACTCGTTCACACGCGGAAATCACGTTCGACGGATAAAACAATGCGGGAGATAACGGAGCGAGCACTATTCGATTTCGGATCCGCGCTAATACGATCTGATTGCAACGGTTACGGAAAAATTAGGAAGGATTGGATGAGGATAGGGGGGAGAGAGATGGGGGGAAACGCGTTACCGTACATCTAACAATAAAATAAGAGCGTATTTTTTTCAGGAAAACCCAGGACGCATAAGATTTTGCGCGATATAAACAGCGATAATTCACTAATTCACTCGCGTTGTAAAACTGAAACTTTCAAATTTCGTCATGCAATATCTCGGCACGTAAATCACATCGATGTCGTTTACGTATATTAAAAGAAACATATCGTGTTCTTTCGCGGGTTAATAAACGCACTGAGACGGTCACTCGTTATTTAATCCGGCATTTTCGATACTCGTTTACATGCGCGATTTATTTTCGACGGGTATAAAGACGCGACTTCACCACAGACTCGCGCTCTGAAACGATTACTAACGATCATGGAAAGTTTAGGTAGGATTTAGATGGATGCAACGAGGAGAAAAATATCCCTTCGAGAGGAAAGGATAGAGAGCTGTTAGCAGTTATGCTGTCCTTTTCTAATGGAAAAGAGAACGCACGTATGCCCCCTCTACCTCTAATAGAAAGAAAGAGAAAGACATAGAGAAGGATATTTCTATGTCTATGATTGGCTGCTTGTACCTCCTTTTTAGAAAGAGAGGCACGCTACTTAAATATCGCTATCTTCTTTGTTTCTATGTCCGACTCCCTTCCAACAGTCTTTGCTTGTGTGTATGAGTGTGAGCGCAATTCCAGGAAAAAACGGGCATGAAATTTCTCGGAATATACAGAGAGATAAGAAAGCGAGGCTCGAGCGACGTTTTCGAGCGACTTTTTCGACGCTTGATTTCTAGTTTTGAAAATAATGAATAATGTAAAATATAAAATAAGAATTATTCTAGTACAAAGAAATATATAAATTTAGTAGAAAGAAAGATATAAATGCAAATATAGAACATATATAACACATTTTTTTATTAATATTCTCTCCTTATATATGTGATTGTAGCGGCATGAAATTATTATTACACATGATGGCAAATGGATTATTTTGACGCTGTTTTTGATATTAAGAGGCACGTGTAAATTGCAATTAGGAATTAACCGATGCATCAATTCAAGATTATAAAGTTTTTTCATTTTTATTTGTAATATAATAATGTGTCATTTAAGGTAGCTTAATTATAGAATTATATTTGTGGAATTAAAAATATAATTTAAAAGAAAGGGGAAACACACACAGGAGTGATTCAACATTAGACGTGTGCGATAAGATTGAAATAGTTACGAAAAATTGGAAAGAAAAGAAAGGAAAGATGTTTTATATGACAGTTTTATATGAAAAGATATAAACTCACACAATTTTAAAAATAAATTGTGTATGCAGATTAATAAATAATACTAAATTTTATATTTTAAATTCAATTTTATATAATTAAAAATATTGACTTATAATTTATATAAACTGATTTTACGTTCCTAATATTAATTATTAATCTGTTTTTACATAAATTACCACGTTTCACCTCAAATTCGTGCCATTAAGCATGATTAACACGATGCTTTATTACTAACTGCTAGTATGCTAGTGATTTACTAGAAGCTAGTAAAGTTGAGATATTTTAACTATTTTTTAACTTTACTAGCATACTAGTTATAGAGAAATAGAAAGAAAGAGAGAGAGAGAGAGAGAGAGAGAGAGAGAGAGAGAGAAAGAGAGAGAGAGA
>NW_021851451.1:937036-944913 GCF_003651465.1 Formica exsecta | reverse complement strand
TTTCTCGCGTCCTTTTACTCGTCGAAAGTGAATTCCGCGAGTGAACGAATATCGGGAGTGCCGAATCGAATAACGGGCGATTATTTCGGTGCATTTATTAGTTCGCGCAACCGCGACATGTGTCTTTCGTTATTCGTAAGCGATATCCGTGATTTATCTGCCGAGATATTGCAAATGGCGGGATTCGAAAATTTCAATTTTGCATCTCGCGAGTAAATAAATTAATTATCGCTATTTATAACGCGTAATTTTGTGCGACCGGCTTCCGAAACGTACTTTTATCGGGATGTCCGCGTTTCTAAGAAATTCTTTTTAGATTATTTGTAATTATTACAGGTGCATTAACGTGATCGAATTACGCTCGCTCTGTTTTTCGCATTGTTCAACCATCGAAAGTGATTTTCGCGTGTAAACGAGTGTCCGAAATGCCGATCTGACTGACGACTTATAGTTTTGACGCATCGATTGATCCGTAAGCGCGATTAACGCGTCTTTCGATATATTTAGAAGCAACGACGAAATTATTTGCCGCCATATATAATAATAATCTCGCGCCACGTTACCATGGTAACGCGCGAGTAACGCGCGGGAAATACAGTGACTGAAGTACGTCGCGTTTTACATTTCGTGTTTAAACTCATACGTTATTGTGAAAACTGATCGAAGTCTCAGAAGCGTCGCTCGATCTCCGTTCTTGTCTTTGTTTATATCATAAATGTTTATTGTACCCGGCTTTATTTGTGTAAGAGACGCGCTCTCGTCGCGATGTACATTCCTTCCCCCACTCTGCCTACCTATCTCTGCCCAAAATTTTTATAATATTCCGTAATCTTTTCAGTCATAGTCGTGCGCAGGTCATGGTTGTGTCTTGTCTCTCGCGTCTTTCTATCCGCAAAGTGAATTTCGCGTGTGAATAGAGAGAGAGAGAGAGAGAGAGAGAGAGAGAGAGAGAGAGAGAGAGAGAGAGAGAGAGAGAGAGAGAGAGAGAGAGAGAGAGAGAGAGAGAGAGAGAGAGAGAGAGAGAGAGAGAGAGAGAGAGAGAGAGAGAGAGAGAGAGAGAGAGAGAGAGAGAGAGAGAGAGAGAGAGAGAGAGAGAGAGAGAGAGAGAGAGAGAGAGAGAGAGAGAGAGAGAGAGAGAGAGAGAGAGAGAGAGAGAGAGAGAGAGAGAGAGAGAGAGAGAGAGAGAGAGAGAGAGAGAGAGAGAGAGAGAGAGAGAGAGAGAGAGAGAGAGAGAGAGAGAGAGAGAGAGAGAGAGAGAGAGAGAGAGAGAGAGAGAGAGAGAGAGAGAGAGAGAGAGAGAGAGAGAGAGAGAGAGAGAGAGAGAGAGAGAGAGAGAGAGAGAGAGAGAGAGAGAGAGAGAGAGAGAGAGAGAGAGAGAGAGAGAGAGAGAGAGAGAGAGAGAGAGAGAGAGAGAGAGAGAGAGAGAGAGAGAGAGAGAGAGAGAGAGAGAGAGAGAGAGAGAGAGAGAGAGAGAGAGAGAGAGAGAGAGAGAGAGAGAGAGAGAGAGAGAGAGAGAGAGAGAGAGAGAGAGAGAGAGAGAGAGAGAGAGAGAGAGAGAGAGAGAGAGAGAGAGAGAGAGAGAGAGAGAGAGAGAGAGAGAGAGAGAGAGAGAGAGAGAGAGAGAGAGAGAGAGAGAGAGAGAGAGAGAGAGAGAGAGAGAGAGAGAGAGAGAGAGAGAGAGAGAGAGAGAGAGAGAGAGAGAGAGAGAGAGAGAGAGAGAGAGAGAGAGAGAGAGAGAGAGAGAGAGAGAGAGAGAGAGAGAGAGAGAGAGAGAGAGAGAGAGAGAGAGAGAGAGAGAGAGAGAGAGAGAGAGAGAGAGAGAGAGAGACAGACAGACAGACAGACAGACAGAGAGAAAGAAAAAAAGAGAGAGAGAGAGAGAGAGAAAGAGAGAAAGCATGCTAGTTTACAACGCCGGAATAATTTTTGCCGCCATATATAATAATAATCTCGCGCCACGTTACCATGGTAACGCGCGGGAAACTCGGTAAATAAAATACGTCGCGTTTCACGCCCCCCACCCCCCCCGCGTTCCGTGTTTTAATTCGTTGTACTCTCGCGTTGTGTTCAGAAATGGTGTTTATTCAATTATCGTTTATCGTAAAAATTGATCGAGATTACAGAAATATTGCTCGAGTCTCGCTTTCTTGTCTTTACGAAGAATTATTGCGCCGTCTTTTTTTGGAAGAGTCGCGCTTGCATCGCGACGCGGTTTCTCTCCTCGCGCCACCTACCCTAAGCCCTCCCTAAATATTTCGAAATAACTGTTACAGTCGCATTAGAGTACGAGTTCGCGGCGGAGTCGCGTTCGCTCCGTGTTTCTCGCGTCCTTTTACTCGTCGAAAGTGAATTCCGCGAGTGAACGAATATCGGGAGTGCCGAATCGAATAACGGGCGATTATTTCGGTGCATTTATTAGTTCGCGCAACCGCGACATGTGTCTTTCGTTATTCGTAAGCGATATCCGTGATTTATCTGCCGAGATATTGCAAATGGCGGGATTCGAAAATTTCAATTTTGCATCTCGCGAGTAAATAAATTAATTATCGCTATTTATAACGCGTAATTTTGTGCGACCGGCTTCCGAAACGTACTTTTATCGGGATGTCCGCGTTTCTAAGAAATTCTTTTTAGATTATTTGTAATTATTACAGGTGCATTAACGTGATCGAATTACGCTCGCTCTGTTTTTCGCATTGTTCAACCATCGAAAGTGATTTTCGCGTGTAAACGAGTGTCCGAAATGCCGATCTGACTGACGACTTATAGTTTTGACGCATCGATTGATCCGTAAGCGCGATTAACGCGTCTTTCGATATATTTAGAAGCAACGACGAAATTATTTGCCGCCATATATAATAATAATCTCGCGCCACGTTACCATGGTAACGCGCGGGAAATACAGTGATTGAAGTACGTCGCGTTTTACGTTTCGTGTTTAAATTTATGGTATTCTCGCTGCGTCTAGAAGTGATTTTTATTAAATGATCGTTCACATACGTTATTGTGAAAACTGATCGAGATCTTAGAAGCGTCGCCCGATCTCCGTTCTTGTCTGTGTTTATATCATAAATGTTTATTGTACCCGGCTTTATTTGTGTAAGAGACGCGCTCTCGTCGCGATGTACATTCCTTCCCCCACTCTGCCTACCTATCTCTGCCCAAAATTTTTATAATATTCCGTAATCTTTTCAGTCATAGTCGTGCGCAGGTCATGGTTGTGTCTTGTCTCTCGCGTCTTTCTATCCGCAAAGTGAATTTCGCGTGTGAATAAGTATCGGGAGTGTCGAATTAAACAACGGGCGATTATTTCGGTGCATTTAATTGTCCGCGCAACCGCGACATGTGTCTTTCGATATTCGTAAGCGATATCCGTGATTTATCTGCCGAGACATTGCAAATGGCGGGATTCGAAAGTTTCAATTTTGCGGCTCGCGAGTAAATAAATTAATTATCGCTATTTATAACGCGTAATTTTTTGCAACCGGCTTTCGAAACGTACATTTATCGGGATGTCTGTGTTTCTAAGAAATTCTTTTTAGATTATTTGTAATTATTACAGGTGCATTAACGTGATCGAATTACGCTCGCTCTGTTTTTCGCATTGTTCAACCATCGAAAGTGATTTTCGCGTGTGAACGAGTGTTCGAAATGCCGATCCGAGTAACGGCTTATAGTTTTGACGCATCGATTGATCCGTAAGCGCGATTAACGCGTCTTTCGATATATTTAGAAGCAACGACGAAATTATTTGCCGCCATATATAATAATAATCTCGCGCCACGTTACCATGGTAACGCGCGAGTAACGCGCGGGAAATACAGTGACTGAAGTACGTCGCGTTTTACATTTCGTGTTTAAACTCATACGTTATTGTGAAAACTGATCGAAGTCTCAGAAGCGTCGCTCGATCTCCGTTCTTGTCTTTGTTTATATCATAAATGTTTATTGTACCCGGCTTTATTTATGTAAGAGACGCGCTCTCGTCGCGACGAATATTCCTTCCCTCACTCTGCCTACCTATCTCTGCTCAAAATTTTTATAAATATTCCGTAACCTTTTCAGTCATAGTCGTGCGCAGGTTATGGTTGAGTTTTGTCTCTCGCGTCTTTCTATCCGCAAAGTGAATTTCGCGTGTGAATAAATGTCGGGAGTGCCGAATTAAATAACGGGCGAATCTCAGTACCTCTATTAATTCGCACGATTTGTTTAAAGTTTAATTTCATCGTACTCTTGCTGTGTTTAAGAATGATTTTTATTGAATGATCGTGTGTTACCAAATGGGTATATAACCAAACATGCCGTGTAAGTGACTGAAATCAAGGAGCAAAACGGAGTGAAACAGTGACCAGAGAGAACAAGAAGTGAGATATGCAGTGACGACGCATCGACTGGGGTGAGTCAATGATTCATTTTACTTACATGGTTGTTGATTTATTGGCTACGATTTCAAATATTCGATAAATATCATTGCGGCTTAGTCTTTCATGTGATACTTTTGATATTGCAAGATTTTTATTATTTTATACATTATTATTAAAATTATTATTTCGTATTTTTTTTTATTTTTTCTTTTTTATTCTCAAAGTATACGTTTTTCATATATATACGCGATTACATATATAAATAATAGATTTTGATTATTTTTATTTTATAATTAATTAAAGACAAAGGCTTTTTTCATATAAAAATGCATAGTTAAAAAATATGAACTTGGAGATTTATTATTATTATCTCTGATCATGATTGCCAGTCTTCACGTAATTGTCTGATAAATATTAAAATAATAGTCAAAACAGCGAGAATTGTGAATTACTGTAATTATTAATGCATCAATAATTAAATATTGTTATTGAATTTCGTCATTAAAAATTCCTAGATAATCAACAAACTTGTACATCAACATATTCTCCAATTTTTTTTGAAATCCGAAATTCGCACGCTCTTTATGCGCTTCAAAAAAAAATTTTTGAGTTTGCATGCTACTACTGATTCATAAGCTAACTCGTTGATACATAATTAGTCCAATAAAATACGTAATATATAACATGTTTATCGCGGGACCGATATATAAGAGCGAAGTTGTCATACCCACCTGTTGATGCTTAAGAAAGATAAGAAATAAAGAGATTGCGCGAGAGAGATATAAAATATTTTTAATTGTAAGAATAACATCGAAACGATCGAATATACAGACAGACAGACATAGATGAACAGAGAGGCCGTGAGTAGTCGCGGTCCTGGAATATGCATCCGCGAGTAGTACGACAATAACGTAGTACCGACGTATATACCGGGTGACACGCGCGTCGGTAACTCGTTCACGACTCGGACGGATTCTCGCTCGTGTTCACGCTTATACCGACTGACGCGGTAACATCGAGGAACTTCTTTCGTAGAACGACATCACAGCATCCGGGAAAGCTTTCAAGGAGGAAAAAGCTTTGACTTACCGACCGCTTGCGAAAGCTTTGCGCTGTGCAATGCACTTACCTACAAAAGAAAGAAAAAGACACGCATTAGAGACAGGTTTTTTTTTAGTATACTATCGATATATACCGTCGATTACGATATATAATTTAAAGGCGATTAAAATTATCAGTGCTTTTCAAACGTATTCGGTTCAGAATAATGTTTGCTAAATTTGCAGCATCGCTTTTGCATTTTTTTGCATGTATGATACTTTTTCCACGCTTTTGTATAAATAAAATAAATAATAATAATATGAATAAATAGAAGAAAAATAAAGGGAATAAATAAACAAATTTAAATACAGAACAAAAATATATAATATAACGTGTATTTGGAAAATAATGTTTGATTGTTTTAAATATTTTAATTGTTTTAATTATGCATTAATATCTAGGCAACGAAGTTTTAAAGGATGCACAGTTTGAAAAACAACGCTCGAAAGAAAAAATAATTCAAAGTAATAATCCAAATAGAGAGATAATCGGTAAGCGATGCCGTAAACAAGGCCGTGCATATTATTTGAGCTTCGAAAATGTGTGTGTGTGTGTGTGTATTCTAAGAATAACTATTAAAAACAATTATTAATAAAGACCAAGGAAAAAATATTTTTAACTAAATTATAGTAACTACTCAATGATTTGATATTATTTATTGATTACATAGAACTCATTTAATTATAGAAATAGAATAGGATTGCATCCTTTATAATAAAAAAAATATTAAAATATTTTTGAAAGAGAAAGAACAAGTTTTTAATTTTAGATGTAAATAAGAATGTGTTAGATTTTGTATATATTAAAATATAAAAAGTATCATACAGAGCACGGTTCTGTATGTAAATGATGGAACATGCTAAAATATTTTTAATTATACGAATACTACTTTTACGAATATTTTTTTTTTTTTTTTAGTTTCATGCATCCTAAAATATCGTTCATGCGCGATTACTACAAACTACAGAGGCTAGATATAAGATATCACATACGAATTTAATCAAAAGTTACAGAATAGAGAAATACTTCCAACTTTACAATTTTCTCTAAATCAGTTATAACACACAGTTCAGTGTTTCTCAATTTTTATTATAATTAAAAAGAGAGTCAATGTGTATTTGCAATTTTTTTTATGACATCTTACGATGTAAAGAAAAGCTTGAAAAAAAATGTGCCTTTATACTGCGGAAGTTGAGTAACACTGATCCATAACTTCAAAGGTCGACCCTGGCACTACCTACTTTTTTCTAAATAATTTACTTAGCGCGATTAAGGCGATTACACTACATATAGGCTGTTCCGCGTGCACCCGAGGTCTTTTATTTATATCGCCGCATTTAACATAGGCGGGTATACATTAGGTTAATAAGATGCATTACGGCGATCTATATCGAGTTTTCGTCATGACAAATGAGACAAATAAAAATACGAAATGTCCTAGACTCACAGCTTTTTACAGATGTGATATAACGAACGTATATAAGCGGATTAATCGAGTCTCATTAAATTCGGTGAACGATTACGCTAACGAGATAATTCTCTGAACAATCGAACAGAGTTTAGTTGCTCGATAACGAAGGGATTTTACGGAGGCTATGATCTAGTATACGCTAATAAGAGCAGCGAATAACGGCTTTCTAAGGCTTAAGATCTAATCTAGCGTAGCCTAAGCTATACTGTAACAAACGACCCAAGCTTTTTCTTAACTTTAAAGATACCTGCACGACCGTCGGTCCGCGATGCGCCTGTACAATAGAAAACAAATACGTTACATACGGTTGAATAAATATAAGAGAAACGAAGTATCGCTGAATCATCTACAAAACAATTTCGAGTATCATGCGATCAATCAAATATAACGCGATCGGTATATTTTAGATTATTATTATATTATTTAATTACACATTTATTAGCCTTATATTAATATTCATTATAATATAATTTCTAATGTAATTTCTTTAAATAGAGAGACGCGCGCGCGCTACATTTTGGTTACATTTTCGGACAGTGAATTTTATTTTATGTAATATATGTGTAATATATGACATTTATTGTTCTAACAAACTGAAAATCGTACGATTAAGACATGATAATCATACTTTTATGACAAGATGCACGCGATTGCAAAATGTTGGCTATTAGCATCTGATAGCAAGTCGCAAATGCGAGCCATTTACTATATAGCGTCCGTTGTAGGCCTAGCAACAGGTGGGCTGTTATCCTTTAGGCCAGTCCACACTTTAGGCCAGAAACACTTTCTCTCTGTATGTGAAAGGAAGGCATTCAAAACTACTGCAATTGTCAATAATAAAGAATGAGAGAGTAATTCCTCAGATGGAAACTTTCTCGTCGCTTGTAACATAGTCACAAGACAAATCGTAGCCAATAATTCAACTTTCACAAAAAAAAAAA
>NW_021851451.1:934826-936886 GCF_003651465.1 Formica exsecta | reverse complement strand
AAAAAAAAAAAACATGATTCGATATCAATTATTTTAATTGTGTAGAGAAAATTGGATTTGTACAATCGAGTGAGTTTAGAAATAAAATTGATTAGCTGCCATGTTTTACATACAAAAATTTTGATTATACAAATTAAATAAAAAAATAATAATTATCGATATAATTATGCACGAAGAAAACAGATGTATTATTTACATCTATTTAAAAGTTTATTCAAAATTATGTTTTTTTTTAGAAACTAAAATAAAATTGAAATATATATTTTGAAATGCATAATTATAGTTTGTATATGGTAAAGTGTACGGATAAAGAGAGAGCATAATAATGCGTTAAGCATGCGTTGAACATTATCCTTGGATCCATAATAGTGTCCTTTGTCATTTTTAACGATTTAATACAAAATATACGCGACTGTCCTTATTCGCTATCGCGATCGAAGCAGAGTTCGCTGCTTTAACTTGGCACAATGTAGCATCATCGAGGTAGATATCTCTCTTGGGTCGTAACACGAACAATTACTGTCCATTATTGATATTAACACTATGCGGCGACAATATCGCGTTATAGCGGCATACTCTGCAGAGCGGAAGCCCCTAGCGTATGCCATAAATTAACATCGAAACTTGGCTGAACACGAGACCTTGCAGCTTAACAAATGTGTCAGTCGCCCTTTTGTAACCTTTTCCATTTAAAGGTTGCCAAGATTTTTATTTTAGCATGCTATAAATAATACATTTGCTATAATACATACGTTAATAATGCAATCATTTATTATTATTAATTATTTCGAAATACTTTATTGATTAAAAATAAAGAGAAGAGAAATAAAAAGAAATATAATTTTAAACATTTTCTGACACACATTTTATATTTTACATTTGAAAAAAAGAGATTTTTTTGTCAGATTAATGTCTTGATGATACGATAATACTTTAGAAGAGATAATACTCTTTTTCTGTGCTATATATAAAATAAAATATCTCACAAAAAATATATATTATTAAATATATTTCTCAAATAGCGAAATAACACCCGAAAAATAATTTTAAAATTACAGCCAAATAACGTTATCGGTATAAATTTGTACGATAAAAGAACAGATTTTATATTTATGCTTTTGCACATAATTAAATGTTAGTCTGAGGCGGAAGATGTATAAGAGTCTACATCTGTTGTCGCGCGAAGCTGTCGAGATCGTTAGAGACGACGCGAAGGTCATGTCCCGGATTGCTACGTACCCAAGAATTCCATCGGCTCAAAAAAAAAAAATAAAAAAAAAAAAAAAAAAAAAAAAAAAAAAAACATGATTCGATATCAATTATTTTAATTGTGTAGAGAAAATTGGATTTGTACAATCGAGTGAGTTTAGAAATAAAATTGATTAGCTGCCATGTTTTACATACAAAAATTTTGATTATACAAATTAAATAAAAAAATAATAATTATCGATATAATTATGCACGAAGAAAACAGATGTATTATTTACATCTATTTAAAAGTTTATTCAAAATTATGTTTTTTTTTAGAAACTAAAATAAAATTGAAATATATATTTTGAAATGCATAATTATAGTTTGTATATGGTAAAGTGTACGGATAAAGAGAGAGCATAATAATGCGTTAAGCATGCGTTGAACATTATCCTTGGATCCATAATAGTGTCCTTTGTCATTTTTAACGATTTAATACAAAATATACGCGACTGTCCTTATTCGCTATCGCGATCGAAGCAGAGTTCGCTGCTTTAACTTGGCACAATGTAGCATCATCGAGGTAGATATCTCTCTTGGGTCGTAACACGAACAATTACTGTCCATTATTGATATTAACACTATGCGGCGACAATATCGCGTTATAGCGGCATACTCTGCAGAGCGGAAGCCCCTAGCGTATGCCATAAATTAACATCGAAACTTGGCTGAACACGAGACCTTGCAGCTTAACAAATGTGTCAGTCGCCCTTTTGTAACCTTTTCCATTTAAAGGTTGCCAAGATTTTTATTTTAGCATGCTATAAATAATACATTTGCTATAATACATACGTTAATAATGCAATCAT
>NW_021851451.1:914466-934199 GCF_003651465.1 Formica exsecta | reverse complement strand
TATATATATATATATCGAGATAGAATTCTCTCTCTCTTTCTCGTCGTTCTTCGCGCACATCTACTTGCTTTTCCACGATGTGACACGACAACTGGTAAACGCCCACCGGTGGATGAAAAAAAAAGTCGACTATCGACTATACGTCCTTTGATACGAAAGTCACACGAGTAAAGAGAGGTTTATAATTTTTAAATTTCGCTCAAAGCGAGATTCGCGAGAGCAGCCGTTCAGTTACATTTTTATTAAAAACGCACAATCTATTTTCACTTACGCAATATTGTATGAATCGTTACGAGGAGCGAATATTCTTATACTACAAAAACTTTATGACAGTAAAGAAAGTATAATCAATAAATTAGCTTGCAAAAATATGTAAAAATGCATTTGTGCATTTTTGCATATTTGCAAGCTAATTTATTGATTATATATGTTGGTTATTAAAATACACAGCATAATAACAAAATTTATCCGAAAATATATAAACTATATATATTATATACAATATTCTTTGTTTTACAAGTTCCACGTATCTTTAAATTTGATTTTTGAATCACAATCTTTTTTTCAAGATTTTTCCATGATTTTCGCATAATGTATAACAGTAATTTTATTGATGGATAGAGTTCTTTGACGAGTTTAAAATCGACTTTTTTGATGTGAAAAGAACTGTGTACTAAATAGTTTTCGAATAATAACTAACCGTGTTAAAGAGAAAAAATCAATCAGAGTATCTATCATATTAAAATTAGAATGATAAATTGTTAGATACTTGCATATTTTTCACAATAATATCTCTCTAGGAAATTAAAAATCTCGTACTTTTAAATGTTTTTTTTTTTTTTTATTTCAAATGATACTTATTGACCCTTTTTAGTGCTAAATCTACTTTGACCGGATTACTGATCGGATCGCTCACAATTTTATCGCTCTTAACGGAATCCGAAGAGGATTAATGTGATAAATCTGCGAATCGACACCGCGATAAGAAACCGAGCTTTTCTCGTGTTGGTTTAATACAGTCTCGCCTGTCGCACTTTTCTCGCCTCTTAACAACGGACACATCCTACTTCTTGCGAGGTAAAAGACAACGCTTCGAGCGTTGAATAAACGGAGATCCTTTTAAAAGCATGTGCGCTCGGCAATCGAAATTCGAGAACTTTTAAACGTAACGATCAAATTACGTCGATTCTGACAGCGATCGAGTGTATCCGAGTGTATCTTTCGAGAGAAAAGGTAACATCTCGATTTCATTCGATTGTTCACTATTGATTGTTCACTTGTAATACGTAATCGCAACTTAAAAAAAAAAACGCTTCTTTTTGTGGAGATTCGGTTTTTCGTAAAATTACGCCATTAACTTTGATCTTTATTTGAGCGCATCCACGATAGAACTTGAATTTTGCGATAGACGCCACTACTAGGCGAAAGGAAATTCATAAATATTAATGTACCGTACGATACGTCGCATCGATCTCGGCCCGCGCTCGTTTAATTAAGTCGTTGATTAAAATGAAATTCCGTAGGATAACTATTCCCTGCGAAGCATACGTATTAGACCTACAAAATATGTCCAAAATAGCAGTACTCGCATTTATGACGCTATTCAAAATTTCTCGACTAAAAAAATAATCGAAAAGGTATGAATAGCATCATAAATACGAATATATCTATATATATATAACTATTTAATATTTTTATACTTTAAGTTGTTAAATTTATTTTTTATCATGTTTCTATCATCAAATTATCATGATTAAACATAGAGCAAAATTTGACGTTGCTATTCTATCGAAATCTAGACTCGTAATATAATATAAGTTCCAATATCTATATAATTTTTATTTTCTTCTATATAATAATTGACCGCGTTTTAAGGGGCTAATTCTCTAATCGCATTTTTGAAATAACGAGATAATTTTCAATCGAGCGAGCTCTACCGATGCTTCTCGAAATTGGTCTCTCGGCGAGGCGGCGGCGGTGGCGGCGGCGGCAACGGCGGTCAGCCATTGGCGGCTGAAAAATAGATACACAATAGAATCTCTACTCACCCGGCGCATCACGCGAAGGGAGAACGATGATGTCTTCATTTTATTGGTTATTCTGACAGCTTGCTACGTAAAGTTCCGGGATCGGGACGGTATCCTGGGATGGCCTCCTTCCTCCGCCAGCGTCGCCGTCGTCGCCGCCAACGCCGCACCCCCGAACGGAGAGAGAGCTCTGATGCTGTAGCCGTTCTCCCGCGTTACGTTTCCGTATTTTTATCGTCGTCGATGATCCTCGGATCTCGGTCTTGTTCGCGATCCCGGATGCCAACTGGAATTCGAGCAGCTGGCGATCTCGGCTCGTAATCGTATCGCGGCGGGACGGAACGCGCGAAAAGGGTCGTTCTCTCAGGGGTGGCTGGAAGGCTACAACTACAGGTGGTCGCGCGTTGTTGACTAAATCTTCGCGCTCGATCATATCTGTCCGCTTCTGTCTCTCTCTCTCTCTCTCTCTCTCTCTCTCTCTCTCTCTCTCTCCCTTCCGCGCGCGCACTTCTTCCACCCTTCCTCCTTGTCGTCATCTTTTCGCACCACCACCCGCCGCGCCCGCCCTAGTCGATTCCCCAGCAACGCGCATACCCACGCACCCTCTCACACGTGCGGTGCGAGCGCACGCGCGCTCCCACGCGATCTCCCCTTTCTACGATTTTCTTCCCTCGTGTTATTTCCTTCCTTCCTTTCTTCCTTTCTCCGAGCGAAAATCTTAAGCTGAGAAAAAATGCAGTCGAGAGGCCACACTGTTTATTATTCGTAAAATTAAATGAATGCTGCGAAATGATATATGGCATAGATTAATCGAGGACCGATCGATTATCTGACTTATCTTGGTGATTGAATTTTGATATCGCGTATGTTTAAGCAAGGGTTGGTTAGGAAAAGGCGGACGAGAGATGTACGGCTAGGGTTATGATAAGGGATCCACCCGATGTGAGTTGCGCTCGCGCATACTCCCCGCGATGCCATTTTGCCACGACGAGAATTGCGCCCCTCGTTCAAGGTCGCGGGACTTGATAGTAAAACCGCGCGTCGATATTTCATCCGTCGCTCGATGGGTGGAGACGCGCGGATATAATTGCAAGTACTTTATGTCACTCTATATAACCTACCTTTGTTTAACACTTGTGGTTCGATGATAGTCGGGATAGTCAGTTGAGTGTCACAATTCATGTCATCTATTTTAGTGCAACCTACTATTTTTGACGTATACTAAATTATTCTTTCGTAACTTATATTTGTACGGTTACGTCTTTGTTGTTATCATTCATCATCTGACGAGCAAAAGATAATGAAGAACGCGATCAATATTTTTCAAAAGTATTTTTCGTAATCCTAATATTTTGAACAGAGATTTATAAATCTATAAATACTCATGGTATTATTAAAACAATTAATTATGTGATTAATATTGAAACAAATATTGAAACAATACTAATCAAAGTTTACAAATATTTTCATTCGTGTTTGTTTATGATATCCAAATTTGCAGTAAAATAAAAAGATTATTAAAAATTGTTACACGGTATATCCACATATACAAAAAAAGGTTCGAGAAATCAAATAAGCATAATCGCGTTACTGATAGTTTTTATACTTTATTAAAATTATACGTGTGTATAACTTCACATGATACATCTTAATAATTTGATAACTTGTTGTTGTTATTTATTATTATTAATAGTTATTATTTTTTTTATTATTAATATAATTAATATTATTATTATTACTAACGTGTTATATAAAAGATACTAAAACTGATGTAAATCTCATAAACCAACATACCGCTATCTCTTAATAATTAAATGTTGCAAGAATTATATGAACTAGTTCATTCGATAAATTTATTCATCAAAAATGTATAATTTATATTTATACAATTGGTACTTTATAATCTTTTCCGCTAAATTGGATTATATCGAGAATTCTTGGTTTTTTAAAATTTTATTTTTATCCTGTCTTTGGTGAATTACATAATCTAAATTAGAATATAATAGAGGAATATTTTTTCATAATATTATTCTGTATGTTTGTAAGTTTTTAAATTTATTTAATTTATTTTGTAATTATTTTTTACCACAATTTTTATCATATTTTTTCAATGGATATATCGATTTTGAGAATCAATTTCTCAGGTTTTAATTCTCATCTGTTTTTTTAGAAAAAAAATAGTTGTTTAGAAATTTGAAATAAAATTATTAAAGCTGTTATACGATCTGATAGAGAGCACTCAATATATTTATAGAGATACATTTTTATTTTAAACTTTCAATTAAGAGCTAAAATCCAAAAATAAAGTGGTATGTCGAGGAGATTTTGATGTTTTTTCTTTACATTATAAAACAGAGTAACATTATATATAATAACTTTATACCTTTGACTGGTTTTTTTACCGCAGACTGGTTCTCTTTTTGTCGTCTTCTTTAGTCTTCTTCGAGATATGTCTATCACGCAGAATTAGGTATATATGCAAATTTATTTTGATTACGAAAATGTTTATTTCCAGTAAGAGACGTGAATCTTATAGAGCATGATCGTTTACGGGGAACAGTCACAGATTTGATCGGTTAATAAACTGCAAGTTTATTCGCAATGTTATGTTACACGGATGGTATAACGGCGATAACGGAACAATATGTGTACGTGTGTGCGCGTGCGTACTTGCGCGCTCGCAATTGCGTGTACATCTCTGTCTGTGTGTACATGTCTATCTATACATATTTTTATATCTAATATCCGCACTCTGTAAAATATAGTAATAATAATAATAATTAATAATTAATAATAATAATAATACGCGAAGTTTCGCGCGCTCGTCGCTCACATGCGTCGTTCTATCACTCGTTCCCTTAAAAAGTGCAACTCTCGCATGGGAATCCGTCGCATACGAACGATGCACGTGTTGCCCGTAGCCGCATTTAACATCCAGAGACTGGTGACGAAATAGAGAAGAGAAATAAGTACAACAACAACTATTGTAGCTTAGATGAGAAATATATCTTATTGCCGAGCCTCAGACGCGCGCGGAAGATATTATATATCGTTATTTAGATTAAAACTCAGGATGATCATCGGGGAAGAACGGGCGGTGGAGTTTGTGATGGTGTTAACGAACTGTGTACGTAGATTTTGGCAGTGTCGTTTCGCCTCCGGCCTAGAACGGGACCGGAAGCGTCGCATTTGTGCGTGGAACCTTTCCGGAACAAGGATTTCGCGAAGGCGTAAAATGTAATTAGGCTCTTCCTCGAATAGGCTTCGTTGCCGCGATCGTCCTCCTCGATAGTATTCGATTATATCGTAGATACAGGGCGGGGGCGGTACAAACCTTATACGTTCATTAATTACGGAAGTGATTACGTGTCGATCGCGACAGATCTCTTCAACTCGGAGACACGTGATGGAAGAACGATCGGCGAGGGAAGAAGAAGAGATGCGTGTACGTAATTGTTGCGGGGTTAATATATACAAGTATATCCGTCGTCCCGATTAAATTGAAGGGAGAAAATGTAGGAGATACAAAAAAAAAATATCTAAATTGAGATCTTTTTATATTTTTATCTCCTATCATTTCGAGAGATGCTATTTCAATGTTCTGGATCATAATAAAGATATTCTGGTATCTCTTACATTTTCCGATCCCATCGAATTGATCGCCTGCCTCAAGTTTGATCTGCGTATCGTATACTTCTAAAATACTTGATACAGACGATCGTTAATTCTACGATCCAAATGCAAGTTCAAAGTACGGATTTCGATCGGTATATGGTAATTTTGCCAGGTTGAACCTTTTCACTTTAGACAAACGAAATGTCGAAAACCAGATATACGCGCACATTTATCGCTCGGTGATTCTGTATACACAGTATTATCTATATACAGGATGCATAAGTTTACACAAGTGCAAGGTACTACTACGCCTTTCTTTCTCTCTCTTTCTATCTTTCTAAATTATAAGTGCGACAGACAGACATACGGACAAGACACGTATTTTAGCGAAAAGTGATTGTGTAAAACTCGAAAAGGTCTGAGGCCACGGCAACTGAGGTATCTGTGAACAAACGCATTTTCACCGTCGTTGATTTAGCCTTCGTGCATGCATAATATATGATCGACGGATCCGGGCCGTTGTCATATAGCGCAACGGAGCCTCTTTTATTTATTTATTTATTTTTTTTTTTTTTGTTCTTTTCCATCTTAACGGCTTAACAATTTGTCGTCGTTTTTATCTTCGTTTTGATATCCCTTAACTACCGGTAATCGTTCCCGTTCATTAAATCGAAGACGCGTACTTTTTTTTTCTTTCTTTATGTATTTGTATTCGTTTTGTACTTGTACTGTTCAGCAAGGCAGCGTGTTGCACTTTGTTTACATTATAATTATAGTCGGGCCGTGATTGTCCACCGAAGATTCCACAACGTCGCGAAATTGTGCGAGAATTCTTGTCGAGAAGCGTAATCCGTTGCATAAAAACTTAATACGGATTCGTATCGATATAAACATCGTTTTCTATTACGGTTAAATTGATCGACTTGAGCGAGTCAATCGACATTGATACGACGACGGGATGTAGAAAGCATAGGTGCACTCGAACCTTGATATAATGCATCCCGAGATAGCTTTGAAAAAAATATCATTTGTAGAAATAATAAAATTATAGGCACACACGTAATATATCTATAATCGTTCGACGCGCGGTAAATATAATTTATTTAATTAAATATTTTATTTAATTTATATAATTTATTTAATTAAATTATATAATTTATTTAAGTAAATATTTAATTAATAAATATATCGAATATTTATTAATTAAATATTAAGTTTACGCTATATATATCAAGCTGCTATATCAAATTGCTGGCAAGTTATAAAAAATTGTAATTGGTCTTTCAATCGATTAGAGATCATATCAGAAATTAAGAAAATAAATAATTTTTACCAAAAATATTTTTAATCACTTTTACTCGTAGTAAAAAAGATCGTTCAAACTTTTCATTAAATTCTGCGATATTTTTTCACATTTTCATAATTAATTTAATCTCGTGAAACCATAAAACAATTTAATCGTTCACTCAGTTGATCTCGGACTCGTGCACTACGTCAAGGATCGAGCATAGAAAAGAAATATGAATTCGAAAGGGAATGTAAGAAGCAGAGTCCACGCGAGAACTACTTCCTTCGCGATAATCTCAATATTTCCGTTGATGCTCTTCCTCCGGATGTAGGGATGTATATAAGGATTTCTCGAGAAAAAAAAAAAAAAAGATAGACCGAAAAAGCATGCTATGATCTGCTCTTGCAACACGTGGATCCTTTTGCGTTCTACGACCCGTTCTACACTTCGACAGCTTATGATCTCTGTGACGATGATGCAACTAAAATTAAGCTTACAATGTAGCAATGTGATAAAAAGGGATGGATACCTAGTGTCGCGCACGCATCGGCAAAACATTTCGCGACGCGAGCGAACGGTTTTTCGCGATTCGCAGTCTCTATACATGTCGTGACTATGTATCTCTCCCCTCTCTCATCTCAGACTTGCGGACAAAAATACATACGTCACAACGAATTTCCGAATAAATATTACTTTTTATAATAGCAATATCGATTATTTAGCGATAGCGGAATTAATTGTAAAAGATTGCAGTGGTGAATGGCGATAATAATAGCAATATAGGGTACTCATAATAACAGCAATATAGTCATAATAATTGTAATTACTATAATAGCGGCAATAATAATAATATTATAATATAATAATAATAATAATTAATAACTGCGTGTGTAATAATAATAAAAATAATAATAAGCATTCAATATAAGATCCCCTAACACATTTAAACAATCGGTTTTATAAAACGTCGTAATAGAATACGAAATAAAAATAAGGATCTGAAAAGATAGATGCTCTAACAAAGGTGTCTATACAATATTTATGCGTGCATAGTGCAACATAACCAGTACCATCGACCAGTTGTCAATATTGTACACATTTTATGAACAAACTATAATCTTATAATAAACGTATTGTGTGATATAACAAAAAAATTATTGACGATATTGAAAATAATAGTAATATAGCAGTACTAATAACAATATAACAGCAGTAGTATAATCATACTGATGAGAAGGATGATGTGTGATGATGCTATTATCAATGAGAGTGACGCTGGTGAATATTATGGCGGCGGCAACGATGACGATGACGGTGATAATGAGATAATCATAATATGATACATAAAAAGCATAATATATAAAACTCTCCGGCGATGTTAGAATACACAAGTATCTCCTCCTATGTGGGTAGACTCTCTCGCGGAAGATATGTTTAATATACGTACAATGAATATCCATAATAGTATCAGAAATAACGGACGTACAATATGCGTGAAGCGAGAAAAGGAGCGTAACTATTGCGGATGCGCGAAATCTTATTAGCTTATCGCTTATCGTTCGCGAGAACATCGATTCCCAGCTCGATCTTTGTCTGTCTTCTCTCGAAAAAGAGAAGGTTTCTCGGGACGTTTCCTCGGAACACTTTCGATAGCAAAATGAATCCGCAGCCGTTACAAATCCCTTCTGCGTGCCTATTACGTTGTATGATACATTAAGAAAATAGCGCATACCTCATTCGTTTACGCTCGTGCGATTCGATTATTCGCGACACGCACGCTCGGCGTGCCTCCTTAATCTAATATATACACAGATATATCGTATACGTATACGTATACGTACATACATATACATACACATATACACTTCAGTTACCACGTATGTACATTCAAGGGTACATTAAATTATCCAGTGTCGTTTCAGTCATGTGAACAATAGATGACGTGCGACGTTTGAAGTCCCGCTAAGTTCTCATTGGCCCGAATAATTGGATTGGATGTTAAATTGACTGTAGACGATAAGTTGCATTAGCCAGATATTCGTCGAAGCTTGATGCCGCATCGCGCGAATTACGCATTACGCCGACGATAATGCACGTCGGCGCGCGCGATATAATGTAATAATCTTGTCACATGCGACAAAATGTGTTATAATCGTACGTGTAATCAACTTTATCACCGTAAACATAATCTACTTAGATTTTTCTCCAAATATCTCCGTCTAGTGAACTAATCGTCTTCGTAGTCGGACATTTAAATTCAAATGAATTTAATTAACATCTTAATCATAATCTCGCATTGCATATTTGATAAGAACGATATGAGGTAATGCCCTATGTACATAAAAAAAAAAGAAGAAAAAAAAAACGAAGTCGACAGTTAGCAATAAAATTTTTGGTACAAGTAGAAAAGATCCGTACTATACATAAATTCTTAGTTATATTGAGCGTAAATAACCAACCGTTTAATCCTATAGTTTCTCTTGTCGATACAATAATCGTCATTAAACTGACACGACGTTTTGTTCTCTAAGTATTATCGTACTATGCATTAGTTACCCATAGACAGTAATGATATTTTCTTTTTCTTATCATTTCATCATTTCTTTTCGTCTCTTTTTTTTTGTGATTTTTCTTTCTTCCGATAAATTTAAAAATCTTCGTAACAATAAATTTATACTTAAGATTTTTTTTTTTTAATATTAATTATGGCACAATTTAAATATTTTATTTAAAGTCTTTTTTTAAGACATAATAAAAATAAATCTAAGTAGTCTTTCTCCTATGCACGATGTTCTTTTCTCTTTTTGTCTTCAATTTCATATAATTACACTGTTATTTTGTTTTATTGATTAGCATGTGTATTTTTTTTTACTTCTCTCTGTTTTCCATTTATAGTTCCATTTTGATCCCCCTTTTGGAAATAAAATTTCTTTTCTCTTTTCGTCAAAATTGAAAAGTGTTCCCCTATTGAAAACAATCGATTTATAACTTTGCCGGACACTCGTGATATTCCCCATGTTAGAGCTACGCACCGCCATTGTTAAATAGTATTACTTAGTATCGATTTTGTCAGTTAATATTTTTAGTCAAAATATTGAATTTTATTAAAAATAGAATAGACAAAAAGAATGAAGTAAAAATAATACGTCGCTCGATTTTCGATGGAAAATTATCGAGACGTGTCATAAGAAGCGGTATTCGCGATACTTTCCAAGGTGAATATCATTCGCGTCGGAGCAAGTATTACAAAGTTTTCTCGATGCTCTTTGGTAATATAATATCACACACAATGAAAGAAAACTTTTTAACCAATTAAAAAAAAAGAAAAATCTAATCAGTCGGTTCCTCTAAAAAATAGAAATATATATATGTATATATATATATATATAAAGAAAAACGAGGAGGAAACACTAGTAGAAATAAATTTGAGTCTTTAAATAAATCGACAATATTAAACGTTACAAAAAAAATCAGCCTTCTCAAAAGTATAAATTCGCGTATTCGTCACAGCGCCAGGAATTAAACTTGACCTCTTCGAGTTATAATATATATCGATTAAATTTATATTAGAAGAACCCGTTCGCGTCGAAGAATGGGTGACTAACTTAGAGGTGGCTCTTTTAACGGGTCAAAAGGAAGCTGCTGGAACAGCACGGAAAACGCTCCTGAAGAAGGAGCGTTCCTGCTTTTAACGGTTACGATATATGTTTAGTCTGTTGACGATGAGATTGCACCATTTTGTCGCCGGTCGACAGGCGAAAAACCGAGTGATTTTTTTAAGTAAACAGTAACTGCGTGAAAACCGCAGAGAGAGACGCTACGATCCTCGAAGCAACACACGCATCGCACCCTACCGCCGCAATAATAAATCCTGCTGTGAGTTACACGTCGGTGTAATTTACAGTTTTCTCGTTTTATCGTCGGGAGAATACGCGCGGTTCCTTATACATCTCGTAATATATACATATGCACGTTATACACAGGATGCGAGCGAAAGATAACGTTTAGATAGAATCGAAAATATTTATATTTTCGCCGCGTATATCATCTTCTCGTCGGGTTCTTTTCTAAAAACCATACGGGACGAAGAATAATTCATTAATACATTAAAGATCCGAAAAAATTTTTTCCGTATAATATTTTTTTTCTTTTTCTTTAAATCGTACCTCCTTTATATCCTAAAACGATTAGCCTTATTAATATTGATAATATTTCTCCACTCGACACGCGGGAGAGACGGGGGGCGCGTCCTACCTACCTAAAATTTCGTCCGTGTAAACGGTTCGGGACCTTGGCACATTCCGATAAATAATCTATAATTATTTTGTTTCTCTCGTTTTTTTTTTTTTTTTTTTTTTCACGCGGTTTTTTCCGCTTCGGCATGCGATGGGTCATTACCCTGCAATAGTTACGTGCTTGCGTGTGCATGCGGGGACGTGTGTAATGCAAGTAAGCACGCGAACACGCCCTCGTACGCACTCGTGCGCGCATACCTATCCACCCACAACACGCGTGTGCGGACTTTACTAGACGTTTACACTAGATGGTCTATCAGCGATGAATGGCAACGGTTGATCGTTCTGGATGCATTTATCGTGCGCGTATTAACGGAGAGAGAAAAATATATATTTCTCTATTCGCGTGTATATGTCTCTGAAATTTTTAACGTACCGTGGAATAGGAATAGTTTGAACTATCGAACTTTATAATCATTCTCTATATTTTTTCTATTAATTATGGAAACACCGTGGCAAGATTTTTTTAAAAAATTATTTTTTGCTCTGAAACAAATTACACATTTCTTTTTTAAACCGACAGATCGATCAGCGATTGCCCACCATCCCATCCCTACCCCCACCCCATCTCGAGAATTTCGAAGTAGTATGATGAAATTTTTTTCCCGACACACAGTCTCGCCTCTTACAATATATCATACAACACCGAACATCGACATAAAATTCCGTATACTTTTTTTTTCCGTTCACATAGCTTTAGCAGTCGCGCTAGTATACCAACCGAAGAACATCACAGAAATTTCCCGACATTTTATATTTAATAATAATCAATAATTAATTTTCTTTCTTTTTTTCGTCGCTAAAAGAGTTTTTTTTAAAGAATACGCCCGGCGATCATAATGTGGAACAGACATATACTTTTTTTGGTCTATCTCTCTCTTTTTTCGACTTTTTTTCACATCGAATCGTTTAATGCCACGATCCTCGATATCACAGAATCACAAAAATTTCCGGAATGACTAGGATAAATTTTTTTCCTTCACCAACCAATCGCGCATTTCTTAGTAACTCGAAAGTGACTTTTTAAACAACAAAAAAAAAGTAATATAATAAGAAAGACAAAAACGCAAAATATCTCGCGGCCGCACTTCATCAATCCATATCGTGCTCTCCACATTATGCCCTGACCAAACGTCATCGAGAATCGGTCTACCGATTTAAGAATGTATACGTAATAATTATTATAAAATCTCTCGATATAGAGATAGAGCTAAATATCTAAAATCGTATATTTTTTTTCACAGTATACTTCACACTTTGAAGATATGTTTGGAAAATCATGCTTACCCTTCTTCCTTCTCCTCGCGCATCTCTCTTTTTTCTTTCTCTCTTTTAATCTTTCTACCCGGCCGCGAATGAAATTCGAGGCAAGCTGGTGTCCTTTCCCGTACGTTTCTCTTTTTCCTTTTATCCCCCGCGCTTCCCTCCGTTAAATATTTCCCTTTCCGATACTACGCATCCTAAGAATTAGACGTAGACATAATTTATATTTTCCACGATAATTTGTACTTGCTCGTTAATTATTATGGCATTTCCTTTTTAGCCTTACAGATAAAACATCAACATTTTTTTTTCTCGTTCTCTACGCTGAGTTTTAAACCTGAATATGTTACGATGAACAACTTTTAGGGTTTCTTCTTGCTTGTACATTTGTTAATATGGATATATTAAAAATTTGAAGAGCAGAGCAGTGTTCTATATAATGGTTCGCGCACTGACTGAGGCTATGCCAATCGTTTAAAGTTCGATTTGCGAAACGCACCTCTTTCGTAATGACAAATAGACGCGGAATGGAAAATAATTTTTCTTGGCTCGATCAACGATCATAAAAACGTGCACGTTGAGAGAAACAGGTTTAAGAATGTTCTCTAAAAATGGCAAAAGATGATTGGAAAATGAACCGTAAGCTCCGCACCACTGCTCCGCACCACTGCTCCGCTCGTCCACGAGATACCTATATGGTAGGGCTATGCCGATTTTTATAAAATTTGAACAGGAGAATATCATCGTTATCGATGTATCGCGTATGAATATAATATATTTACAATTCAAAATATTACTTTTAAAGAGTTAAAAATATAGTTTGTATTTAGCGCATACGACAAACCTACATATACAAGTTAAGAACCCATGATATAGCTCTACCACACCTCCGCGTCTGTACACGCTTCTTTACCTTTCTCTTGTCTCTCGTTTCGTAAAACCGTTATCGTCCTCCCTTCCTTTGTTAACCGTCGATCGATCGCAACGTGTCACGACCTCGATTACCGTCATTGTGTCGCGATCGCTTTTCATCGATCAGCGTAACTTTGGCGCGTTCGGACGCATCGGTGCATCCTCGCTTCGTCCGTCGTTTCGCCTTTAGGCCCAAGGTCGGATCCGCTTTTTATTCTCTCTCTTTTCGCGGTCTCGTTTATGATCGATTGTCTCCTCCCGGCTTGCATTTGTCCGCCAATTAATCACGAACGCGTTTAAACGCGTTCCAGATTCGACGCGTTAAAATTGTCCGTTTCACGCTCGACAAAAAGGACGATCTCTTCCGCGATTTATTATCCCGCCTTCGCGAACGCGTAATGTATACTTTTTGAACTTGCAACACGCACGAGGCAGATCACGAAAACACATTGATATTCATTATCGACGCATTAAGCGATTTAAGCGCGTTGTCTACGTGAAAATCGTTTTAGGCGTGTCCCGATATAAAAAAAAAAATTCCATTCGTAACGTGAATTCAATCACGGAAACGATTCCCGGAAGACTGTTCCCTCTTCACAAACATCCTATCCTAAATAGGCTTCCTTAATCTTTCTACACGTTTTTTTTTTTTTTGTTTTTGCGATGTGCACTTTTGGACAACGCTAATTAAAAACACGCGGCGGGATAACGTGCTCGAAAATGCGTAAATTTCCCGCGCAAAATTCTTACCGGAGAGTCGATATTTTAGTCAACTCGAATCACAAGCGTGCAGCGATACAATCGCTGATAATGGAATGTGTTCTTTTTCTTTTATTTCGCGCACTAACTTTAACGTTCAAGCCTCGTCTCGTTCCTTCGTTTCAGTCGAATTACAAATTTCTCAGTCAAATTGTCCTTCTTTGGATTCATTGCAGTCTTGACGAAGAAAAATTACAACGCTAATCGACAAATCTAAACTAGCAGAACCGTGTTGTGTATATGTCTCGATGGACGATAGAAAACTAAGAAAAATATACCAAAATTCGAATCAGACTGATTCGTCCGCGACTCAAACTTCAACTTTGGAATTTTTTTTGCTTTCCCCTCTTTGTTCTTTCTCATCCGTTTTCCATTTAACATCTCACGATAATTGATCACGATATGCATTACATGTTCTGCAAATGCAATAAGATTATTAGGATTTCACTGCAAATTAATAAATTAACCAATCCGTTAATTCAATTTATATTTAGCGATTTGCTATCTTTTTAAGTTACGGACCTAAATATAACCGATGGAGAAAGAAGATTTTGTTAATTCGAGTTATTATTGACTCGCTTCAATAATTAATTAACTGTGATTAATTAACTGCCTTTATCTCGATTACGAATCAGTAATGTAGATAGAGAAATTAGATTTGATCTACGATTCAACTTTTCGTTAACCAATTTTCGCGAATGAACAGCAAAGGATGTAAATTGTTAAATTCTTAAGATAAATTAAGTCTGGTTAACAATCCTATTCTCTTCTACATCGCAGATCGATAATTTAGATAAGAGAAGAGAATTCGATCAACCATTATTCAATCTAGGCGCTTTGGGCTGGACTCAAGCGTCTCTGAATGCAAGGTAGCATTTCCGCGTTTTCGATAATTTTATCTTGGTTCTTATGCGCGCTGACAAATTGCTGTTGAGCAAAACAAATTGCGAAACGACGACGATAGCAGCGCGATGATGACGATGACGATGACGATGATGACGATGATGACGACGACGACGTCGGCGACGATTAGGCAGACGATGCGGCACGGGGAGGCTTTGACTTTTCCGGCGTTTTCATTGCGGTTGCTGCTGCATCTGCATCTGATGATGCATGCTACCGAGAACATTCTTGATCGCCGAGGCCTTGAGGAGCCGCTTGAGCACGCCGTTGGTGCCGCGGTGCTGCAGACTCTTGTGCGTCGTCAATGAGTTCTTGGTACGATACGTACGGTTGCAGAACTCGCAGACGTAGAGCGTGTCCGATTGCTCGTGTTTGTCCTGGAAGTGACGTTTGAGGGAGTAGTAGCATGAAAACGTACGACGGCAGTACGGGCATTCCTGAGGCTCGTTTATGCCACCCGGCGTGGGTGGCGGCATTCGGTACATGACAGTGGGAGGCGTCGTCGGTGCCGGATGCATCCCGTTGCCCGTACCTGAAACGTATCCAGATCCGTATAAGATCGCTCTCGGGACGATTATCAGTCGCCACGAAGGTTAATATTCATTCAGACCGCTACGTATACACGATCGAATCTTCGTACTTTTAACGCTTTCCTTCCTCGTTAGAGTAGGAAAGCGAACAAAGGACAGAAGATATCATGCGTATCCATAACTCATCGCTTAACAATACCGGACGCGAATGCATGATAAGAATTTTTTCTTTCTTCTTCTCCCTAACACTTATTTATATAATTGTTTTATTGTGACTGCAAAAAAGTATAACATATGCAGCCCCATAAAACAGATTTATTATCTTTTACTTTTTATAATTTTAATTCTTTAAATTTCATGGTTTCTTTTTACGAGTATGTAGAATAATCGATACAGATTCGATAGATAGAATATGTATATAGTATGACAGATGTGTTTATACAATACATACATGAGAAGTTATGGACACGCTTTTTCTCACAATAAATTGATAGCGCGACTACATTTTGCGCATGTGCCGTTAAAGTAAGTGAAATATTAGTTAAGAATAGATAGGTTATTTGATCTCGAAGAGTTAAGAATATGAAGATTCGATTATATAATATTTGATATTACGAATCGACTTTGATGCAAGATATAGTTTGCCGCACATGTAAAACATGAAAGATTAAAAATCTAATGGTTTCAATTCTTATAGTCCGCCTCAATTTAAGCGAAGCTGTTGTAAGAATGCGATACGATTGACCGTCATGATCAAGTGACACATCGATAAGATGTATCGGTCGTTAAAAGCTCAGAGTTGGTACTTCCATTTAGCTGCTCTCGTCTTGAAAATGTCTATCATTTATCTACTAAATATAAAGTAGCTCATTTCTCTAAAATTAAATTGGAAACAGCACTGAAAATTTAAAAATTATTCTTTAAAAATTTATTTTATTATTTATTCTTTAAAAATTTATTTTGATTTTTAAACTGTCTGTCAAAACTTATTTGTCAATTGATTCTATATAAATATGCATAATATAATTAATGTATAGAACACAATGTACATTGTTTTACATAAATTAATCATATATATATTAATTTTTCACGTAAATCAATAATCCATATATACGGAATTACCAACTCTGGCTATATCGACTTATCAAAATTTAATTGCATTTGAAAATAAATCCAGAATGTGATACAGAATTGTGTGCAAATTGCCGCAAAGTTTCGTATAGCCAAATTAGATAGATAAGTTTGTTAGATAGCATTGAGAGACGTGTAATTGTCATTACTATTCTGCTCTTGTGAGTTTTATCGAGTATTCGGAATGATATATCAAACGCCAGAAAATCTCGACCGAGGAAGAGAAAATGAGAGAAGGGACGAAGAGAAGAGGGAGGGGTCTTTGTGTATCACATAACCGCGCGTATATCGAGCTAGAGGAGCGATTAGTACGGCGTTAGCGTATCGAAATCAATCCGTCGATAGAAATTACGACAGTTGGAATAATGAGTTTGCGTACCAAATTAAATTATGTTTAGCTTGAAAAATTAAACATACGCTATTTTTGTCGTTAGTTGTATGAGATTAATCAAAGAGATTAGAAATTTACGAAAAAAGTTAACTGGCTCAAGATTAAAAAACGCGAGCATTCTATATTTCGCGATCGCATAAATAATATGAATCTTTCGCATAAAAACCTTGTGATTATCCTGATTGCTCGACATTCATGTAGAAAGTATCGGTTTTGCCGAATAAATAAAAAATTATAACAGAAAAAAAAGTAACCAAAATATTAATAACCAAAAGAAAAAAAGTAGAAAATCAATACAATGAACATAAAAACAATATATTAAGAAAAAGATGAAAATAATTAGTGTTAATCGAAAAAAATTATATTTTAGCTTTCGCACACGACGTTCACTTTGTAAAAATTCTTTGATAAATAAGGATTATCGCTGCTTTTGACATTCCCGCGAAATAATTTCTGCCAATCGACGCGATTACATTGAATCGCATTATCGATGATTAAAATTTCAAATCATCCAATTATCAATCGATTTTCTTCGGATTTGACGCGTGAAAATGGTGTCGGTAGAAAAATAATCAAGAAAAATGCGAATGAAATCAGACACGTAGTCAAAGCTACAAACAAGCAGGCATCAGGCGGACAATAATTAGGTGGACATGCAAACAAGCAAGCAACAAATAGCTAGATCGGTGGTTTAACTGAAAGAAAAGAAACGAAGAAAGACATACGAGGTGTGGCAAATGTCACATAAACGAAAGAGAATAAGACGTAGAACAATTGGGGAAATTCTCTTAATTGTAGTTTTCTATCGCAAGCGAGATTTTGCCGTCGCTTTTATTGTTAATTGCCAAAAAAAAATTTGACATTTAATTTCACCGTCTTATATACCTATTTTCTCATGACTCTCCGCATCAGAAAATAAAGCTAGCCGATATGTCGCTCCAAGATTTTGGTTTGTTTAACAAAAATATCGATAATCTGCAAAAATATTAAGTAGGTATAATGATTTTCAATGTTGTTTAGCGATTCTGAGAATGTCAGCGGAATAATATTTTTGCACAATCTATGCACGCTGTAAATGTATAATAAAATTAATTCCGCGTATATAGAAATAAAAGAGAAATAAAACCATCGATGCTCTCTCTCCTTTATCTTTAATCATATGACGTCACGTGTTGTAGACTGAAAGTTGCGATCGTATCACGATGACATTAATAATACAATAATAACATTATATATGTTATATATTTACATGAAAGTACATAATATGAGCGACATACAGATATTTTAACTTTTATTATATGTAACGTCACAGTTGAAGCCCTAAGAGACGTTTGTCAAATAAATAATGTTAGTAAAAAAAAAAAAAACATATCGAAAAGAGATTTAAAATATGTCTGAAATTTTAAATCGAGACGACGCGGACGTTTGTATATCTAGACTCGTTTCTCCCTCGTTAAACTTTTTAGAAAATCTCATCCTCCCTCTTCCCTCCCCGCCCGTATCCGCTTGCCTGCGCATTCTTTTTTCCCGCTATCAATTCACCGATGTAGGCGGCATGTGCTGCTTCACTGATGCGTCGGAGTTTCTCGAGTCACTGACAGCAGGTATAACGGACCGGCGAATACCGGAAGAACACGATCGGGCGGGCGCGTACGGTACCGAAGGGGCGCGAAGGACGACGGGATGAGAGGAAAAGAAAGCGGTTACGCGAGCCGAGAGAAGCGGCGACCGTAAGACGAACAGGAAGAGAAAGAAAATGTACCCGCGTGCACAAGTCTCCCCGGGACCGGTTTCTCGCCGTGGCATGCACTATTCTCGCGAAGGAGGAGGAAGCAAGCTCTCTCGGTGCTCTCTCGGTTGGGGGCGACGAGAGAGAAGACGATATATACCTTTGGTCGACGCGCGAAAACGAATACGAGAGAAAGAAATGAGGAATATGAAATTGGAGTCTTGACGATAGGAAAATAAGCGTGCGCGCTTCCGTAATTTTGCGGATATGTATGTAAGAAGAAGAGAAAACAGAAAATATATATATATATAGAGAGAGAGAGAAAGAGAATAAAAGAGTAAGATAGCAAGAGAAAGAGAGAGAGAGAGAGAGGGGAAAGGAATACGCATGTGTGTTAAGTCGCATAAGGGTGAGAGTTTTGAGAGATTACGTTAAAATCTTGGAGAAATGCTGTGCGCCATAGATGTTTATAGCGAATGTGTATGTGTGGTGGTCCCTACCTTATCTAAACCTTCAAAAGAACTTAATGTCAATGTCGCCGGGCCTGCTCTTATGATAGGTATATATATGGGTCATCAGGGAATTACGCGAGCAGTACACCCGCTCGCAGATGACGCATCTGTACTCCTCCTGTCGTTCGGCGTGTTTGTCGGCAACGTGGCGTTTCAGGGATGCTTTGCTGCATAGTACCTTGCCGCACAGTTGGCAGGTGAACAACTTCTTCGCTGACTGGGTGCTCAGAGAGTTCAAGGTCAGCCCCGTCATAGAGGTGAGCACTGAAACACAACAACGCACCTCTCATGCAGCTGCACACCCCTAACACACTTATTAAACCCTATATCTCGAGATTCAAAAAAAAAGAAACGCGAAAGCCATTCCCCCTCCCTTCA
>NW_021851451.1:905774-914237 GCF_003651465.1 Formica exsecta | reverse complement strand
ATCGGAAGAATTTATAATCATTTGTCTCTCTTGTGACGATTGATGTTTTATAGCAAGTATATAAGTATAATGAATACCATCAACTCTCGAGTACCCCACGCTTAACCAATTTTACACACGTAATCAATACTCTCTGCAAAGTCTCGTTTTATCTCATTCTTCTTTTTCGCGATAAATCATAAGAGCGGTATTCTCGCGGCAATTTTAATCTTTTTACACACACACATGGCGTTTAAAGTTATTAAAAATTCCGACAAACTATATATTGAAAATTTTACGGTTTCAAAATTCATATTTCAAAATTTAACTTCAAAAAATTGTTCGAGGAAAAATAAATTTTACGAAAATATCTCTCTTGAATGGTCAGCGCGACTGATTGAAGTCAATTCTTTTCTTCACCATCGCTATCTACCTCTCGCTTCCACTTCCTCTTCTTCTATCCTTCTTCTACATAGATCACGCCCCGCGCATTAATCAATCCATTAAAAACGGGACTCGCGTCGTTAAAGAGGCAATTATGCGCGTTATGGCACGTCCTTGGAAACAAAAAGAGGGAGGGACTTGGAGATGTGGAAGAATCGACGGCGCGCTGTTTCTCTTCGTGGGGAACGAAGTAAGAACTTTCTTTGATGGCGACTCTCCTCTGGCCTTGTTCGGAATTCCGACTACTGCTAATTCGGTGAGAGGGATAGGACAAGAGATGCGCGCACGCACATGCGTGAAATAATTCGCGTACGCACGCATACACGCACGAGTGGACACGGCGAGCCGAAACGGCGTTCGCGCCACGTGTGAAGCCATATGTGAATGTATGCGTGTGTGTACGAGAGGGAATTGCGGGGAAGAGACGGATGCACATTACTTCACAGAATGCGAATTTGTGCGTTTAATTTCTCTTACGCGAGGGACTCTCGACCCTAATATTGTTAACGTGCATTTTGCAAGTCACTGCGCTTCTATAGTTCGAGAGAGTTGCGTTACACTTTGCGATTATCGCGTATGTGTGATACACGTACTTTCTGATGTGCGTTATAATAAAGCAGTTACGTACAGAACGATCATTTATCAAACATTCAACGAATGTAAATGCGTACCGCGTCTCGTGTGATAAATTTTATTGAATTGTCATATGGAATTATAATACACAATTTCGTGCCAACCTATACATTATCTAACGTATATTACGTGGCAATTTTTGTTGATCTGATCTTTCGCATTAATTACCATAATCCATGATTGTTTCAGAGAATAATTTTCCATAAATTGTTCAAAGTCCTCTAGCAACATATCTCTTTGCTGAAAATATAATCTTACTTGAAAGGATATCTTAAATAATATTACTTAGAGAAATAAATAATAAAAGGATGAAAGGGAGTGAAGGGGGTGGGAATAGATGGTATGGATATCGCTGGATGGAACGTAGGAACATGCCTATGGAACCGCACATTCGCGTATATATATCTTGTATCAGGAGGTAAAATGTATACAAGCTGGTGGTTGTGCCAACTTATATTATGAATATGCATGTACATTGTTCGACGGGTCTCAAATGTGTACACGAACTCTAACAAGACATGAGAGAAATGAGACGACGAGAGAGTAGGTACACTGAGCATTCTGGATGACATTTAAAGCATGCAACTCGAAGAAACTAAACAAATAAATGTAAACATAAACGTATAATAAATATGCGTGATTCTGGCGGGCTGCGCGCGGCGATTTTTTAAATCGATCTCCCCCTCGCCTCCTCTCCCTCCCGGTTTCTCGTATCTTGATGATCGACGAGATCTCGGGAATCTTCTCGGCCGCGTTCCCCCCCGATTTTAGCGAATTTGATTTTTCGCGATTTTTATATACATCTCTTCCTTCGTCCTTGCTCTTACTCACCGTTTCTTATGTATGCACGCGACAGAAATTTCTTGCAAGGTTCTTTTTCTTTCTCTCTCTATCTCTTTCTCTTTCTCTTTCTGTGAAGATACTATGAGTAGAAAGACGAATTTTGTTGGAGAGACAGAGATAAATGGAAAATCGCTATGTCAGGTGCTTCCTGATCGTCGAAACGAATCGTTCTTACTTCGTACTCCTCACGGCAGCGCGTCCCGATGAACGCGATCGATGCTAACGTTGTAAATGATTTTTAAATTCATTATTTGCGTTAATGATCGTCGATGCAATCGGTGGATAGAACTGCAATCTTTGTCGCAATTGCGCGCGAATGTGATTTACAAGGCCGAAATACAAAAGCAAAATACAGGAAATATGAAACAAATATAAACAATGTATCAATATGCAATTCTCATACTAAAAACACACGATTATTTTTTTACATACTTCATCTCTGAGTAATCAATGCATTCTCGCGAATGCATTCACCATGTTTTTTGAAAGATATTATTTAAATTATTGATTGTTTCTTTTATAAACATTTGAATGTTGATAGTATATTTTTTTATATTTTACTTCATTTGCTATACCTCTTTCTTGTTTAATAGTTGTTTATATCTCGACCTTATTCTTTTTTAAAAAATTACATCTCAAATTTAATCAATTCATATAAATGATATTCCACTATTTAAGCAAAAATGACACCGGATTGTCATTTTTTTCTGCAACGCAACATCACATATGTACAATCGGGGGCGCAATCTTGTATATAAATATATGTAATCAACTTTTACCATGATTAACACGTATATTAGCGCCGATGATGCTGGATTAAAATCACTTGTAGAAAATGTTGCTTGGTTGCGGCACACGGAATAGAAAGTTTGTTGATTTGTTTAATTTATCTTAGCTCGCGTCGTAGTTTAATGATATATCTGTTACAAAGATACACTAGCCAATAGCAGAATAACGGGATATGTCCGCGTAGGACATGTGTCAAATCATAACGCATCGATATCACTTACCTTCCGGCTGAAAAAAAAGAGAATCAATTTCGCTATTAAATACTGGCGACAAAACTTTCACATACGTTGAATAACTGGTGCAGTGTAACGTAAACATGACTTTTTTTATCTGTTTTTTTTTATCGAGGATGTGATAGGTGACTAGAAAAACAAGTGAAAACACACAAACGAGTTATTAAACCAAATAGAGTACATTTCTTATATTGTATATAAAAATGAAAATATATTAAAATGCATTTGATATTGCTTAAAAATAATAATAATAATAATGTGATAATATAATAATCATAGTAATCAATCGTATAAATTGTAATAATAAGAGAGTTGTAGTAACCGTATTGATCCAGATAGCAATAGCAGTAGCAATAGTAGCGGAAGTAGCGATAATGTGTAATAGTGATCATAGTGATAACGCGGCAGCGGTAATGACAGCACTCGAAACTCAGTAACGAAACTAATTATGATAATTCGTTGGTGACAACGAAAAGAAGGGATTCGATAATAATAACGATAATAGAGTGATCGTAGCAATAAGGATAGCAATAGTGATAATAAGGACAATTACGATGTTAAACGGTAATGTTCTTTCGCAAAGACTTTGTGTTTTTTACGCAAATGTTATGTGATCACGCGTGACGTTTTGTACCAAAACGGAATCATCTTTCAAAGATAGTAAAAATTTTTCTCAATTATTTTCAAAGTTTTTTTTTTCCGATATATATAAGCCGATATGTTTTGTATAGATTTGCGAGTTTTTATTGTGCAAAGCTTTCGGACAGTTGAAACTTCTTATACTCTGCATTGCTTCTGCGCGTTTATAGTCAGCGATTGCGTGCGGTTATTAAGAGGGAAAGCTATTTGTTCGATATCTATGTAGATATCTTAATGTAATCCTACCATGTAACGCAACAAACGGAATTAAAAACTTACTGTATTGTTAGAAAGCTGTCATGCGAAAAAAATTCTCGCCACATTCTATTTTCTTTTTTTTTGTTTTTTTTTCTTTTTAACAGCTGTATTTAATAAGGTGTCCTATCGCGCTTATTATTTAGTTTTATAGAAGTGTAACGGAACAATTTTCCATTATGGGGAAATAAATCTCATATGTATGTGCTTTGACGAGCAACCACGTAACCCTCGCATGCTCGTCATCAGAAAAAAAATTAGGATGAGAGAGAGAAAAAGCAAAGATAAAAAAAAAAAAAAAACTGGGATTGAGTCGAAAATGAGTATATGAGTATAAGCTTGTTTTTACGAGCGTCTCAATTGTTGTACTACACAGTCGACCTTAACATTATATCGATTATTACACCTATTGGTGGATATGTGCGCGTTCTTCTCCCTCGGCAAGAAGTAAAATAAAAAATATAAGAAAAGAAAGGAGTAAACGTAAGGAAATATTTTTTCTTTCGCATGGCTTATCCGATTTCCCGCGATTTCTGCAACGCGGTGATTTCTGCCAATCCTCCTGTCCGTATATCGCGCCTTCATTATATAAAAATTTATAAATTCTTTAACTTATCATTTAGGTACTTGTTTTAAGCAACGATTTGGTAACATCAGTCAAACAATTTTCACGCATCAGTCCAACGGATCAGTCCAAATTAATCGTCGATCCAATCGTGTCGCAGATAGCGGCGAAATAAACTACACGCGTGTATATATGTATATATATGTATAGTAAATATATATATAGATATATAATGGAACGTCTTTGTGGTGTATGATTTTCTCTATCGAGCGCAAATTAGGTCAGTCGGTTATTGCGCGGATTTATATAACGTACGCGTCTCCCTATATATGTATATATAATTTCCGATGCGATAAAAGGATCTCTCTCTCTCTCTCTCTCTCTCTCTCTTTCTCTCTCGCGAAGCTGCACGGCTTTCCGCGACACGTGCGAATCAACAAATATTTTCAGTCTTTCGTGCTCGGGAGCCTGGTATATTAGGCATCTAGCAGCAAAAATCAGAACGGCTCTCACCGCTTTTGCATTTCAAGAAGAGATCTCGTGTTCTGTCGCGCGTCATTTTCAAGCTAATCGCGAACGAAACTTCTTTATCACAAATCTAATATAAACGGACATGTGTTGCGTGAGTCTAGAAACTATACAAAAAAACTTGAAAAAATATTATAGTACTTAAATAATATTTCTATAATGCGATGATATATATATAGACGTTAATCGTTAATTAAAAAATTTACGAATCTCGCGATACTCTATTTTTTCACAAGATTGCTTTTTTGGAAGACCGATGAAAATACCTACATTATATTACTAACGATTGAAATATTTTTATAAAAACGAATAATATTTTCTTTAATATAATCGCGATATTTTATCAATTGCACAATATCCTTTTGTAAACCATAAAACACTTCGATAACGCGCGTTGCCGTTAATAATCTTTATAGTACAATACAATACATTACACAAATATTTTCATCTATCTTTACTTGAAAGCGATACGCAACCGAACACGATAATGAAGAATGACATTAAATAGCCTGTTTATACCAAACTAACAAGTCTTCGATATAACGTAAACCAGTGGTAATCTGTTGGCTGCACGATATCGCGTGTTACAGGAAAATAACACAAAAGCGAAGAATTAAACGAACAATAAACAAAGAAGACGCTCAAATAAATCTCTATTAATATATAAATTGTAGTTAAATATTCAGTCAAATTTACATTAATTTCATTAATAATTTATTATTCGTATAATATCGCACCGACCGCTGATCGGAGGACAAATATATGTATATATGTGTGCATGCACGTATACGTGTGTACATTTGTACGCGTAAGTAATATACGAACGTACACAGGCACGTCACAAGCACACACACATATAAATATATTGTGTATGTATATATATATATATAATATATATTCGCAATTATATTTGGCCATTTTTACAGTAGTCACAAATTCGTTTCTTCGAATAAATCTACTAATTTAAATATTATCAATATCAGTTCTTTCTTGTCCTGACCACTATAAAATTGTGTTCGTTATTCTCGTAATTTAAAGCTTCGTTCTTCTTCCTCATCCTCTCCATTCCCTCGATTTAACAATCTTTTTTTGCTTTTATTTTAAACTCCCCAACGCAATTCACTCTCCTTATTTAAATTACCTGTACTAATGCATTTTATGTCGCGCGTAATTTCATCCTTTTACTCGTCAAAAGAGCAAAGATGTTTTGAAAAACCTCAAATACGCAATACGTTGTTTTAAATATAAAAATTCAGTGTTTTCCGAACTACACTGTTATTAATTCAATTGTATAATCCGATACATTAAAAGAGATAAAAAATCGGAGAAGCAATTTCATGCATCAAATGAAATCCTTATCCACAACTTTCCTTTAATTGATTTAAAAAATTTACTGACAATATTACCTGTGTATATATGTATATGTACATGTTAACGATAATAATTGACCAATTACAATTTTGTAAAGTATGTACATTTACGTTAATATTCTAAAAGATATGAATTTGTATTATAATACGAAAGAGGCGGAAAATACGCGCGACGCAACGATGCACTCCACCACACAAAACATATTTTAAATATAAATTATCATAGCCTATCTATAAATGCATTTAACGTGCATGTATACTCGCGTCAGAAATTGCCTATACGAGCCGAAGTGTGTGTGAACGCATCGATATGCGATGTTCGTGCAACACGCGAGCATCAGTTCGTCACTCGGATCAAATTCGCGTGGCTGTTGTGTGTCTATTGGGGGGATTCGTGCACTTTTTGCAAAAAAATATATATGTATATATAGTCACGTATTCGTCTATCAACGTGCGCTGTTTCTCCGATCGCGATGCAATTGTCGAGTAACAATTCCCTTACACTTACACGATCGGTGAGAAGATTCCAAGATCCGGCGGGATACAAATCGATCGGGCGAATCGACGAAGAATGACACACGCACACATACATGCACACACAAACACACACACACACACACACACACACACACACACACACGCACGCACGCGCGTGTAGCGATATAGAGAAAAATATGGCATCTCTTCTCAATCGAATCAGCCGGTGGAAGAAACGCTAAACAGGATATAGACTTTATAGGGTGGCTAAAAAGTATATGCTTGTACAGACAGGAAACGCGATGAGGTTCATTTTCGATTTGAAATCGGCTCGCAAATTAGACCTCACGGTTGCGCAATTCAGTCATATACACGTTATTTATAATCCTACAGCTTCAGTTTAACTCATTCGCAATCATCACATTCCAATTCACGCTGCGGAGCCTTTAGTCGTATCACGATTTATTACGATTCAGCCTTAAATACAGTCTAACTTCGAGCTTACTCTCTCTAGTCGCGAATTAAATTTATTTATTAATCGTGGCTTTCGCTGGAATCTTGCGAGCCTCTCACGCGTCCGATACACTCTGGTAATAGCCTTCTGCCAACGCCAACGATTCGACATCGATTTTTAGTTCTACCCGATTTCCATTTCTATTTCGAATGAGTCTCAAGGAACCTATTTCATTAACGAGAATATAACACAGGCGTTAATTTCTCGTCTCACTTTAAACTGTACACCGGTTCAAGATAATCTTGTCTTTTTCATGCGATTCGATCCATTTCAATGACCGTCGCGAGTCGCAAGATATTTCGTATTCCAACGCGATATCGATTCACAGTATCTATACTATGTTACAATTTCGTCCAAGATTGCAATATCTTCATGAATTGCAATATCGATGTAATAATTGCGATCGCTGTTATCGTATCACTCCGACGTCTCGCATCAGCATTGTGGTGGACTCACATTCGCTCGCGATTGTGCTCTCGACATCTCTTATCGTATCTCAACTCGTGCGTTTACGTTCCACAAAAAAAAAAAAAAGAAAAAAAAAAGAAAAAAACCGTGAATCCAAAGCGCAATTTTTTATCGTCAAAAAAAAAAAATAGAAGATGTACATCTCTCTCTAAACCGAATCACACAAAAATCGTGCTTTAGGCCGATGCACATGCATTCGTGAATCCTAATTCTGGCTGTTTTTTGTTCGCGCAACACGAAATGGTGATGTCCCGGTCGTCATATAGGCGTCTTATCAAGTGTGAGCCACTATTAAAATATAGCGTTTGCGGTTATACGATGACAAGCATATGTATACGGCTGTCTATCTGTGAGTTATTTAGAATGCGAGTAATTAATCATCCAGATAATCCAGACTATGCAAAACTCCAAGAAAATATCATAAGAATATTTAAAAGATTCTATTATAATATTTGAAATCTTGTTCGGACCAAACGTTTTCTGGATTTTTGTGTTATTCAAGCGTTAATAGCGCGCATTCTTCATCATCTTCCCGTCCATTCGTCCTCAAACTGACAAAGTCGCATTTTCAAACCGCGCGATTCGATATGACACGATCTTTTACTCACAAAAAAGCCATAAAAAAAATGCGGTGCAACTTTTCGAGAGATTCGTTCGATGGAAGTCACTCTAAAGCGTCATAAAACACAAAATGGACGGGAAAGAATGTATATAGGATGAAATATT
>NW_021851451.1:899755-904368 GCF_003651465.1 Formica exsecta | reverse complement strand
AAGACAATAATTTATATAAAATTTATATATGACATTATATATCAAAATGCTTTCACAATTATAAATTCTTCTTCCACGAGTTAATCAAAATCTTTTAATCCTATTAAATACCTATTAAATACTCTTTCATCATCCTTTTTAGATTTGCTGTCCACAATGAGAGCCAATTGTTTCCCCACATTGGAATCGTAAGAGTTTTCGTTCAGTGTGTCTATTGCAAACTCCATGTGGATCTTCTTATTTTCAGGCTTGATAGAGGTTTTCAAGATGGTGGCGTTGGCGTAGCCATCGGTGACATATGCAGGGTACTGAACAATATACAGCTTATCCGCCAGAGTCTTGGACAGGAACACAGGTATCTAAAAATAAATGCTTTTATTACTTATGCAGGTAAATACAAAAGATACATATAGTATCACGAGGAGCATTTTAATATAACAAATCCTAATTAGATTTTAATCAGGATAAAGAAGATTAAAAGAAATAAACAAAGCAAGTAATATCACGTAGCAAATGATAAACGTTTACGTTCCACAAAAAAAAAAAAAAGAAAAAAAAAAGAAAAAAACCGTGAATCCAAAGCGCAATTTTTTATCGTCAAAAAAAAAAAATAGAAGATGTACATCTCTCTCTAAACCGAATCACACAAAAATCGTGCTTTAGGCCGATGCACATGCATTCGTGAATCCTAATTCTGGCTGTTTTTTGTTCGCGCAACACGAAATGGTGATGTCCCGGTCGTCATATAGGCGTCTTATCAAGTGTGAGCCACTATTAAAATATAGCGTTTGCGGTTATACGATGACAAGCATATGTATACGGCTGTCTATCTGTGAGTTATTTAGAATGCGAGTAATTAATCATCCAGATAATCCAGACTATGCAAAACTCCAAGAAAATATCATAAGAATATTTAAAAGATTCTATTATAATATTTGAAATCTTGTTCGGACCAAACGTTTTCTGGATTTTTGTGTTATTCAAGCGTTAATAGCGCGCATTCTTCATCATCTTCCCGTCCATTCGTCCTCAAACTGACAAAGTCGCATTTTCAAACCGCGCGATTCGATATGACACGATCTTTTACTCACAAAAAAGCCATAAAAAAAATGCGGTGCAACTTTTCGAGAGATTCGTTCGATGGAAGTCACTCTAAAGCGTCATAAAACACAAAATGGACGGGAAAGAATGTATATAGGATGAAATATTCCAGCCAGATATTACGGAAGTAGAGTATTCTGTGTCTTTGGAATATATTATAATAAAGCGGGGAAAGCTCTTTCCAGAAAAAAAACACATTCAGATATGACGCGAAACAGAAACAATCATAACTCAACAGCGCGATAAGAATAAGAATATAGTAATAGTAATACCAATAATAATATTAATAACAATATTAACAGCAATACTATTATTACTAATATATAATTGATAATAATATATATAATAATTGCAATATATATAATATGAGTGATAATAATAATAATAATATAATTAATAGAATAATAACAAAGTAAGGTACTTTATGTAAAATTCGTTAGGTATCGCAAAAAAACGAATGTGTAAGTCTATGTAGGATAGCCCGCTAAAATATCTAATATGGAATGAATATATTAAAGTAAAATATATATGCGTGTATATATTAAACCATTGCATCTCTCATTTTTTTTTCCCCCGATTAGTATATGCTTGTACAGACAGGAAACGCGATGAGGTTCATTTTCGATTTGAAATCGGCTCGCAAATTAGACCTCACGGTTGCGCAATTCAGTCATATACACGTTATTTATAATCCTACAGCTTCAGTTTAACTCATTCGCAATCATCACATTCCAATTCACGCTGCGGAGCCTTTAGTCGTATCACGATTTATTACGATTCAGCCTTAAATACAGTCTAACTTCGAGCTTACTCTCTCTAGTCGCGAATTAAATTTATTTATTAATCGTGGCTTTCGCTGGAATCTTGCGAGCCTCTCACGCGTCCGATACACTCTGGTAATAGCCTTCTGCCAACGCCAACGATTCGACATCGATTTTTAGTTCTACCCGATTTCCATTTCTATTTCGAATGAGTCTCAAGGAACCTATTTCATTAACGAGAATATAACACAGGCGTTAATTTCTCGTCTCACTTTAAACTGTACACCGGTTCAAGATAATCTTGTCTTTTTCATGCGATTCGATCCATTTCAATGACCATCGCGAGTCGCGAGATATTTCGTATTCCAACGCGATATCGATCCACAGTATCTATACTATGTTACAATTTCGTCCAAGATTGCAATATCTTCGTGAATTGCAATATCAATGTAATAATTGCGATCGCTGTTATCGTATCACTCCGACGTCTCGCATCAGCATTGTGGTGGACTCACATTCGCTCGCGATTGTGCTCTCGACATCTCTTATCGTATCTCAACTCGTTTACGTTCCACAAAAAAAAAAAAAAGAAAAAAAAAAGAAAAAAACCGTGAATCCAAAGCGCAATTTTTTATCGTCAAAAAAAAAAAATAGAAGATGTACATCTCTCTCTAAACCGAATCACACAAAAATCGTGCTTTAGGCCGATGCACATGCATTCGTGAATCCTAATTCTGGCTGTTTTTTGTTCGCGCAACACGAAATGGTGATGTCCCGGTCGTCATATAGGCGTCTTATCAAGTGTGAGCCACTATTAAAATATAGCGTTTGCGGTTATACGATGACAAGCATATGTATACGGCTGTCTATCTGTGAGTTATTTAGAATGCGAGTAATTAATCATCCAGATAATCCAGACTATGCAAAACTCCAAGAAAATATCATAAGAATATTTAAAAGATTCTATTATAATATTTGAAATCTTGTTCGGACCAAACGTTTTCTGGATTTTTGTGTTATTCAAGCGTTAATAGCGCGCATTCTTCATCATCTTCCCGTCCATTCGTCCTCAAACTGACAAAGTCGCATTTTCAAACCGCGCGATTCGATATGACACGATCTTTTACTCACAAAAAAGCCATAAAAAAAATGCGGTGCAACTTTTCGAGAGATTCGTTCGATGGAAGTCACTCTAAAGCGTCATAAAACACAAAATGGACGGGAAAGAATGTATATAGGATGAAATATTTCAGCCAGATATTACGGAAGTAGAGTATTCTGTGTCTTTGGAATATATTATAATAAAGCGGGGAAAGCTCTTTCCAGAAAAAAAACACATTCAGATATGACGCGAAACAGAAACAATCATAACTCAACAGCGCGATAAGAATAAGAATATAGTAATAGTAATACCAATAATAATATTAATAACAATATTAACAGCAATACTATTATTACTAATATATAATTGATAATAATATATATAATAATTGCAATATATATAATATGAGTGATAATAATAATAATAATATAATTAATAGAATAATAACAAAGTAAGGTACTTTATGTAAAATTCGTTAGGTATCGCAAAAAAACGAATGTGTAAGTCTATGTAGGATAGCCCGCTAAAATATCTAATATGGAATGAATATATTAAAGTAAAATATATATGCGTGTATATATTAAACCATTGCATCTCTCATTTTTTTTTCCCCCGATTCAAGCGACGACGAAGAATCATGTGGTATAAGAATAAGAAATCCCCTCGCAAACCCTAGCAAATTAAAATCTCATCTATCCTCTTCTGCCCGTGAATATCTTTCTTCGCGTTTTCTTCAAACCATCGGAACCATGCAAATCGGGCGATATTTAATAATGAAACGATTAAACTCTCGAATGCAGTGCCTCATATTGCCGGGGCTCGCTTGCAGTCTTATCGAAACTTATTTTTGGACGCTTCTATCTATACTTAGTTGGACGATTGTGTGTCTCCGACATTAAGAGTTTTCCTCCAATAGTCGTATCCATCCTCGCATTATATCGATCTAACTAATAAAGCCTAAATTAATTCGCGTTTCATAGCCAATAAGCGCTCTTGACATAGTTTCGACACCGATTGTCCTATTATGCTGCGAAATAATATCGAAGCTTTAGCGCAAAGTGCGTCTATACGATTAAATCCCAAACTAACGATCTTGAGATTGAAACAGCTATAATTACGGCGGAATCTCAAATCTCTGTGTTACAGACACATCGTAATGAGCTTCATGTTTATTCCCGAAAGGAATCACGATAATTGATGCAAGGTACAGGGATTACCGACTATATCTGTAGCATCGGAAATTGAACTCAACGAGATTATACACTGCGATCGTCAATCTCCGAAATGTGATATTGAACCAGCATATTCGCGCGGATCCAGTCTATCGTACGGCATATATCGTGCGACCACCGATAATTTAAATATTTCCGCGCGATATATTAACGAAAAGGAAAAGAACATGTACGAGAAACGTACTGCAGAAAAAAAAATAAGTACAAGTAATTATAAAATTACGATTATACACACTCTTCTACATTTTTTTTTTTTTTTAAATCCATTGGCACTGGGTCCCGTAAATCATAACGCCAGTGCGTGAATCTTACGTGCAAAATCTAAGTAATCACTTTCGTGAATAGCGTGCGAACAAATCATTTGCCAATTACACGCCTCGAGGATTACGCGTCGAGTAGAAAAATCAACTCGGGGGG
>NW_021851451.1:892345-899748 GCF_003651465.1 Formica exsecta | reverse complement strand
GGACCGATCCTAATTCGAATCATTCGATTGCACTCCCGTCAGTCTCATTCTTTTCCATCACAACTTTGTTAATTAATTAAATCCTAAAACTTTTCTTTGAAAGTTCGGGAGCGCGATATCAACGTTTAATATCACCGTCTCGTCATAATGTCCGAAGGGTCATTAAAATAAAAGAGAAAAATAGGGATATATATCTAAAATAATGGCGCGAGATCAGACAGAGCTTTTCTATCGATTTCTGGTCCGCGCGCGCGTAATAACAATATCCACCACGTACACTCGTATCTGGAAGCACTGATTTTCTCGAGACGACGTTCGCTCTTCTTTATTTTCTTTATTATTTTTTTTTTTTTTACGAAGATTGTTGTGAAGCAAGCTGGAAAGATGCGAGGAAGATGTTAAGGACACGCGCAAACATGATGAACACTCAATGGCGCAACATTCGATTCCTATTGTCCTTTCGAAAAGATGAGTTGCCTTCGACAATCGCATCTTCCTCGAATGATCGAGCGGAGAAAGAGAATTCACACATCTTGTGCTTTTTCAAGACTGGTCCCAAATGTCAAACCCATTATGACCGATGTAAATCGATAGGCGATGTAATAACATAACAATTGCTTTTCGAGTCTCGTACAAAACATCGGCAGTCCGTTGCTAGTCAAAAGCCCGCATAAATTTTCTCACATATTCACCGCTAAACGTGCCCGTCTAATTCTCATCTCGCATTGTACATTATCCCTTCCCCCCCCCCTCCCCTCCCGGATTGCCACAAATTACTTTCGGTTTTAATATTCTAATAATCATAACAATTATAACCGACATAATATTCCGAAATGTTTTTGTGTTTCAGTTGGAAACACTTCATACGGCCAATAATAAATATTCTCAAAAGATTGCGCGGGGAGTAATTCTTAAGGTGTCAAAGTAAACAAAATCAGACTATCGGACGGCCACGTCCAGCGTTAAATGCGCGGTAAGATTATAGACCCCTTCAATGAATCGAAAGTACGGACTGAAATCATTCCTCTTTTTAATCGCGTTTGACGTCGCTTGGCCAGACAGCAAGAATTCGAAGAGAACGACGTGATTCTTGCGAGGACGATCACGTGTTGCCTGATAACGACCGGTTCAATCGCACTCCCGGTCGCACAGCGCGAGACCCTTTATAAGTGTCTATTAAGCTCGTTTTGTGGTGTCCCTTGGCACGTAAGACACGCGCGTACGCGATCACTTCTATTTCTGCCTACGGTGGTAGATGCTCTTGTGATTGTTCAGGCTGTTGAGCGTCCTGAACACCTTGTGGCAAAGCGCGCAGACCGCGCTGTTCAGGGGCTGAAAGTGTTGTTGCTCTTTGTGCCGTTTCAGGGTGAGCTTCGTAGAGAGGGTCTTGCCGCACACGTCGCACGTGTAACAGATTCCTGGTGGTAGCAGGCTACCGTGTAACGGATGCGACAGTCGCATCGCGAGGATAGCCGAGGGCGAACCTGGGATCCGCGCGGATTAATAAATAGATGCGCGCGCGTTAGATTTTTCAGATTCGGATCGTAAGAGAGATTTTTTTTTTTCCGTTCGAAAACACGCGCGCAATATCGTCGAAGACGCGAGAGATAAGAAATGAGAATGTGAGAGAACGGAAATAGCATGGTCGAACGTTTTTTATAAAGCGATAGACAAGCATAAAGCGAAGAAGTTATATGTGCAAGTTGATAAATATAGCGGATAGGAAAAAAAAAATGGAAGCGCGGTAAGTCGATAAATTATACGACGAAGAGAGTAGATTAAATATGTACGTGAAAAAAAATATAAAAATATAGATACAACACGTATGTGAATAGATATAAGATATAAAAGCAGATACATATATATATATGAACCAGCGCAAAAGGGAGAAAACGTAAAGTATGCAAAAAAAAAAAAAAAAGGAAAAAAAAGAAAGAAAAAAAAAGAGAGAAAGAAAGAGAGAAAGTAAATCAAGTAACCATAGTCCGTTACATATGCATCGACACCCAATTAAAAAGAAATATTTCCATTACGAACCAATATTTGTGGTGTAGGAGGCACACGGAGAGCCACGTGTGTGGATGGACCCCCAGCGCAAGTCCGTGTTCGTGAAGGTAGCGGGTAGGTACACACAGAACAATGACGAACCAGAGCCAAACGTATAGCCGAGCGAGCGGGACCGGGAACAAACAAGAACAAAGATACGACTGCTATTAATATCACTTGGACAAGATTAGTTACGATACGCTGCTAATTATTCTTGTATGATTAGGGCTAGAGAGACGAGGGGGAGGGGGAGTGGGTAAGCGTTGATGTGCAAGTAGGGCCGAAAAAAACAGGAGGTCTTCGCTGACAGTCAATTACAAGTCAATTATTGATCAATTCGGGGAAGGTAATGAGTGAGGGTAGATTGGTTTGGAGAAGGAAGGATTGAAATCGATCGAGAACAAGATCGGCAGTGGTATCAAAAAGAGTTACTGAATATCCATCGATACTTTTACAGACCAGCCTGTTGAAGTATCCCTACGAGCCACGTGATTGCTCGAGAATATCGTGTTTCTGCTGCATATTAGCCGCAGATATTAAAAATGCGGCTCGGAGCTCTGGTTTGTCATTGGTCATGCATAATAAACGCGACGATCATACATCACGCGCCGAAAACGACAGTGAAATTTTTTTTTTGCGAATTTTCTCGTGCCGTGTAAGAGGTTGAGTTGCATTTTTTAAAGTTACGTACATTCCTTTGTGCTCGATGTTTTTCACTATTGTCTCATTTTTACTTTCTTTCTCTCTTTTTCTCCCTGTTTCTCTTACGTATTGTTTTTATATTTTTTAATTTACGAAATAGAGAAATTTCGTTCTTTGCGGTAACGAAAAATCTGGTAGCTAGAATTCAAAATGGGCAAACTATATTGTCGCCCCTGTTTGTTGTCATCGAGGTATTGAATGCGAACGTGAGGATATAAATAACTTGATTTTCACTATCAATGTAATTCAGCATTCGTCTTGCTTTATATCTGATAAATCATGATCGAGTGTTGGGCTTAAAGCTAACCAAGAAGAAATCTAGAAATGATTGATGAGGCAGTAAATTATACTTTGATGTGTACTTATTGAAATTTATGAATACTTATAAAACAAATAAATATTAATATGACAGGATGCCGAGTGAAACAGAAACGGACGCTCGATGAGAGAAAAGAAAGATTCCAAGCGAGCTTATAACAAACAACGAAATATTCCGCACATACCTTTTTCCGAGCTGTAAAAGTAAATGTACCGCTTTCTTCCGGGATATTAACTGACTTTCGATGGAAAAGGAGTAATATCTCTGGTGTCAACAGTAATGGTATAATGGTAGCTTTTATATATATATAAAATAATAGTAATGGTCATAATAGAGAATATAATAGTATAAAGGCAACAGTAGCAAGAGCGACAATAGCAGCAGCAACAATAATATAAAGACTTGCCGATAGAGAAAAATGTTAATGATGATAACAATTACTACAAACACATCAAGTAGGAAAGATAATGATAACATTAATTCGAAGATAAAAAAATATATATCTTATTTGCGTTTATATATATATATATATATAATAATAATAAACGTGCCTTTTCCGAAAATGCGATAAATAAGCGAAAATGCATTAACACACGCATACACGTGTTTTCCGTGTCGGTAAATATGCGTGTATCGTCAATTTTTCGGCGATTATAATCTTTTAGAACACGTCTCTTTTTTTACTCGTAAATAACTTTGATTATTTCACTCACATTATTTTTTTCGATGGTGTTTATTAAATGCACTAAAATAATAAAAATACATTATTTAAAAATTGCAATTAATATGGGGATATAGAAACAAATACTGTAATGTATAAATCTGATAAATGTGCATGCACAAAATAAAAAGCATTGGAATTTAGAACAATTTGAGAAACTATTAAATCGTAATACTTATGAAATTGTATGTTAAATCACATTACTTGTACTTTATGGCTGCTTCTTCTGGTTGCGTTTTAAGATCTCGATATTAATTTGCTTTTCTTCACTATGTAGAAGAGTTTAAAGATTATTCTAACAAAAAAAGTTTTTCTCCAATTTTAATGAGCCTTGATATATCTCTTACAGCAGCTCAAAATAAGAGATTCTTATTCTCTTATATTTTAACATTTTTTTTCTTCTATTTTAAACTGCTTTACAATTCAAAAACAGAGAAGGATGTTTTCATAATTTAATTGTAAGGTGAAATTAATATTCAATAAATAAAACTTTTGCAATAATAGATGCAAAAATAATTCTTATAAAAATCAATAAAATTTTTGCAATATATCTATTTATTTTTTTTCTTTTTAAAACAAAATTAAATTTACATAAAAATATGGAAATATTAATCTTTTGTTTAAATATTACGGAACTTGTCAATGCTGTAAATTGAATTAATAACGCATGTGTGCAATATTGTCATATAAATATTTAAATCTCTATAAATCCTGACGATCTTATCGTCAAATTATGGTAAAGAAATCTTGTATCGTAGATATTGGACATAAAGGACATAAACGCTGCGTATTAGGAAAGAAGGAAAATTAATGAAACGGCGGGGAGAGGGAAAAAGGGGTGCAGTATTCTATTCTCTAACTTGTCTAAAGGAATATGGAGTTACGAATAAATTAGATATATTAAATAATATTTTATTATCCCGTTTTGTACCGCACCTTTTTCTTGTATCGCCACGTAGGGCGATAAATAGAAACAGAAGTTGTCTGCAATTATCTCGTGTACACGTCATATGTGTGTAATGTGTGTGTGTATGTGTGCTCTCGTCACATAAATAATATATAAAAATAACAACAAATATCGCGGCCCTTGAGCTAATCGAAAGTCGAAGGAGTTATGCCTATCACATAAGTAATCGCTCAGATTCTAGATACGCGAATCTTTTTTCTCTGTTCGATCTCTCGCAACACTATTTACAAAAGATGCAAATATAATATACCTTATGGGACATTTTATTTTATTTTTTCATAAAAAATATCAATGCAACTTTACGATATCGCCGCCCGTGTACTCGAAGCGACATACCCGAATTTCGCGGTTACGTGTTTCATTTCAAGACGTCGCTCATTCGCATTTCGCAAATCGTCACAAACGAGACGCAATGACATCGAGAAACGACTACTTTGTCGCGAGAGTAACACTTCGAAAGGATAGGAAATGATCCGGTATCGAAACCGTAATTAAATCCGCTTCATCGGCAGTATAACCGATTCAAGAGATTCGATTTCATTCGTGATATCTTCACGCTTACAACAAATCGTGACGTTACATTAAAAATCACGTTACATCACCGCAGAATCGTACGACCGGTCTTTCTCTTGATTTCTCGTTAAATACTTAAGGTATCTCGAGAATACGATAACGAACGATATTATTATCCGAGCTACATTTCGAATCCGTCAACCTACAGCCACTGTACAGTGAGAAATACGTATTTCAATCGCCAGCGATCGCAGAAATCGAAATCACACCGGACCTTGATCCGTAACGATAACGGTAACGTAGGTCTGTGCGGCTTGAACACTCGGTACACTCTCGATATCGAGAAAATCACGTCAGAGGGAGAGAGAGAGAAAGCGCGGGTGACGGAGGTAGAGGCGGAGTAATCTCATCCCAATCGCGGATGTTGCTGAGCCTGGTGTTGCTGTTGTTGTTGCTGATGCTGTTGCTGCTGCACAGAGTAATTTCTCTCGATGTGCTCTCCTCTCTGATCTCTCTGCCATTCGCAGACCTGAGTTACTTCCTTTCTCTGCTGCTCGCTTTTGTTGTGCTGCCGGTGGTAGATGCTCTTGTGGTTGCGCAGACTGTTTAGACTGGAGTAAACCCGCTTGCAGATGTTACAGATCGGTTCCTTGCTGGGCCTGGTGTGCACGTTCTGTATGTGCCGCTTCAACCGCGTTAGGGAGGTCAGGTTTTTGTTGCACGGCTCGCATCGAAACTCATCGCTCGCGCCGCTGCCGGCCAACAGACCTGGCGGCAGAACCAGACACACAGGGGTTACTACTTTTGTGGGCTTTTGGCGCTCGAAACGTCGGGGGCACAGGACAAGTGGACAAGTAGACATTAGACGGGGGAAAGGAGGGAAGGCAAGGGGGGAGCGGGTTGAGATAGACAGAGAGAAAGAGAGTGAGAGGACGTCCATCCCCGTGCTTCTCTACACTTCGTCATTCGTCTATTTTTTTTTTCCCCCGTTTCTAGCTCGCGATTGCACACCACCAATTCCATACTCCTACACCACTGTCGATAAATCGACACCGCCACAGTTGTCGCAGCTGAGAAAATATCGTGCGCCCGTGTGTGTGTGTGTGCTCTTTCTCTCTTTTTTTTTTCCATTTGCCGCTTAGTACCTTTTATTTTGCGCCTTATTAATCGAGCATACATCGTACCACCGTCACCCGACAAGCCGTGCCCAAATTTATGTTTACGTATGTGTGTATGTTATTTCTTAAAACCACCTAAGAGTTATATATGGGTGCTGCTGCTTGCGTCTGATTGCGTGATGTAATGACGATTATTACGAGGGAGATGCCTCCTAACGCACGACGGACGTAACCATTGTCATCGTACCTCTCGTTTTCTTTTTTTTTTTTTTTTTTCGCTTTTTCGACCGTGAGACTTATCTTTCCGGCTTCTCCGGTTCTCGGATAAGATCCTTGTCATAGTCATCATCGTGATTATTAATCCTTTCGTCGCAATCACTATCGCCAAAGTCCTTGTCATAGTCAACCTCGTCGTCGGTGTCAGTGTCAACGTCATTATCTCATTTTTTTTTCTCCTTTTCTTATTTTCGCGTTACTTCATCGTTATTGTAATTGTTAATCATCGCGTTACAGTTATCTCTTTCCACTTTTATTTTTCTTGATCATTGTTTCGTTTTATTCCGACTCATCTTCGAACAAGTCATCTCAAATCTTGCCATTCCGTGCATACTTCGATGTCCGACATTGTCAGGATCGATATCTCCTCAATCTTCAATCTCATTATCGCCATCGTTGTAATAATGTGTCATCCCGCAATTAGTCCAATTATTTATAACGCCGTATAATAACAGTTTGTGACCACTATTGTAGTCTACTATATCGTCACTGTCCTTGTCTTTATGTCAATGTTCTCCAGCATTGCCATTATCGCGTTCGTCATTCGCGTCCCGATTATCGTCGTCGTTTTTTTTTTATCGTTGCAGTCTCATTACAGACAATGTTTTAATTTTTTTTTTCCCGCCATCGATTTAATTAAACTTGTATGGAAAACTTTGCGTGATAGATTTTTTTTTTCAGAATATTGTGCAAGAGAGATACGTTCCTCTATAAGATTATACTCTATTTAATAGTGTATAT
>NW_021851451.1:878030-891185 GCF_003651465.1 Formica exsecta | reverse complement strand
ATAATATTAATAATATTTTTCTCTAGACTTTGTTATAAAGTAATATACTAATCAAAGAGAAATAATAATTCCCGTTCATTTTCGTAGAAGCAACATAAAAAATGTTGAAACATCAATTACATAAAAAATGCTGATTCACGATATAAGAAGTGCTGATAATTTCATATACAGTCAATATTGCGTAATTTCAGCGACATTGTCAGAGAGATGCAGAACGATGTAGAATAGTCGGTATTATTATGTAAGATCACTTTTTATACGTGCCTCTTTTGCGTTATCTAATATTATTGCAATAATTCTATTCGATAGCGCATTCTAAAGGAATGATTATTAATTACACTTAATATAATGTAATATAAACGAAATGATCAAATTCAAATTCTTCAAACACGTACCGACAAAGCATCATATCGATCGAATACGATGACAATGGTAATAATTACGACGCTCCATTTCGAAAGATTAGGCACTTTTAATTCCAAAATTCGTGCAGCAATCTTCTTTTTCTCTCTCTCTCTTTCTTTCTGTCTCTGTCTCTCCCCCCTCCCTCTCTCTCTCTTTCTCCCAAAACACGTCTCATGACGTTTACTTCTTTTGGACGCAATTAGAATAACACAGTGCAAGCAGTTCCAAGATTTCACAGCGAACAATCGTGAGCGATGAAGTTAGTGTTTCATGACTACCAGATATATCCATGTCGATATGCATATTATTTACAGCAAAATAGAGCGTAGTATCTTATATATATGTATATATATATGTACATGTGTACGCGCACGTGAATATGCGCGAGAATGTAGAGATATGTGCGAGCTGCGTACACAGATGCGATATCTGTTTCTAATGAGGTGATGCGATGAAGCGTAATGTTCTCTATATTTCATGATTGATGGTATTTTCGCGTAGCCTTGAAGGCGAGAAAGAGCCGCCAACACAGAAGTTCTTTCTTCTCGCGCGATATTTAGGCCGTGAGATAGCGCTCGCTCATTAGAAACAACACAATTTCACTTTTTTTAATCATCTCCCTTATTCCTCGCCGTTAAATCGACGATATATATACCGCGTGTTTTTTGTACGCCACGTTATAACAGTAGGTAATGCGCGGTCTCTCGAGTTTTCTTTTTCTTCTTAAATACGCAATTAAAATCTCACGAGTACACAGGAACAATGGCATTTGTCTACATCGAAACGAGTGCAATAAACGCTTGCGTAACGCGAATCTTCGCGAAATATAACGTTACGTAATCTTCTCTTCGTAATCTATCGAACTAACATCGTACGATAAAATGTCACGGGGTGCAATGTCAAATAACATCTGTGTGATTAGTAATTAATACGGTTTATTAAATGGTTATCATTTTTAACAGAGTCTTCAATCTCACGATATCGAGTAACATTTCTAAGTAAAAGCAAAATTGTTCTCTTTTTTTCAATCATGCGAGGTTTACGAATAGCAAAAAAAAAAATCCCGTATTTCATTGGGCATATGTCAAATAAAAATAAAATATTAATTCGTGTTTCGAATACAAATTCGAATAACGTGACGAAAGAAACAAAACAGATAGAAATCAAATTAAAGATTGAGCTTAGCGTAATTTTCATCAGTTCAGATTTCGATATTATAAACGCAAAATGTAATATCGTATCTGATTACGCGGTATTTTTATTACAACGAATAAACCTAGAGGTTGTATTTGCGTGTCCAAAATATTGAAATTTGAATTCTACGAAATTACGCACGTGCTTCAATGTCCCGTCTAAAAAAAAAGAAGAAAAAAAAAAAAAATACGTTCTATCAAATCTCGACAACTATACTATAACTATGGTATATTATATCGTATTCGCGAAATGACTGACGGCTTATAAATGGCGCCGAGGAATTAACACCGATGATTTCTTTGGTCTCGACCGAGGTAATCTCTCGTCGGAGGGGAAATGAACGACTAGTAATAAATCTCGCTGCACACAATACTGTTGAGATATAATTACAATACATCAGTGGTATAGAGAGAGAGTGTAAACTATAACACACTAATTAGTAGAACACATTTATACGACGCGATTGTATCCGATCGAAAAGCGGTAGACTGTAAAATTCCCTCCCCCTCCCCCTATCCCTCCGAGGGCGGCATACGCACATTTTGCGTTATGTTATAATTTTAGTCGTCATGTTCGTTTTCTGATACGATACAGAGACTCGTTTTAGATCAGTAACGCCATTCGCACCGTCTTCAGTCTCCCGTCTAAAAAAAAAAAAAAAAAAAAAAAAAAATACGTTCTATCAAATCTCGACAACTATACTATAACTATGGTATATTATATCGTATTCGCGAAATGACTGACGGCTTATAAATGGCGCCGAGGAATTAACACCGATGATTTCTTTGGTCTCGACCGAGGTAATCTCTCGTCGGAGGGGAAATGAACGACTAGTAATAAATCTCGCTGCACACAATACTGTTGAGATATAATTACAATACATCAGTGGTATAGAGAGAGAGTGTAAACTATAACACACTAATTAGTAGAACACATTTATACGACGCGATTGTATCCGATCGAAAAGCGGTAGACTGTAAAATTCCCTCCCCCTCCCCCTATCCCTCCGAGGGCGGCATACGCACATTTTGCGTTATGTTATAATTTTAGTCGTCATGTTCGTTTTCTGATACGATACAGAGACTCGTTTTAGATCAGTAACGCCATTCAATATGTGACTTCGCATTTAGCCTCGTGCTCTTTACGATCCTTTCTAGCGTGATACTGGCTCTTGTGACTAACCAGACTGTTTCTCGATTTGTAGCTCCTGCCACACTGATCGCAGGATAGAGACTGCGGCACGTAGAAGTGCGTGTCGGCCAAATGCCTTTGTAGAGACCAGGCGCGAGAGAAGGTCTTCTGGCATAAGTTACAATAGGTGCGGTTCGAGTATTGAGCCTGTTGTTCCTTGGGCGCGACGACGCGCGACGCTTGATCCTCGTGCTTGTTTTGCAAGGAACCGTTTCGCGGTCGTAGCCATCGTGACTCCGCGTCACTATTCGAGGATCTTCCGGATGTCTGCTGTTGTTGCTGTTGCTTCTCTCGATGACAGTCGCGATCTCGATTGTCGTGCGCCGCCGAATCGAGATCCTCATGATCCTCGATCGTGTGACCCGACAGGAGGCAGGACTCGAGCTCGTCCATCCTCGGCGACACGGGCTCCGATTTCAGCACGATCTCCATCTGATCTTTAATGTTGTCTAAGAGATCGATTATCGGCAGCTCTTGCTGCTGCTGTTCCTGCGACGGTTGCATCGCCGTCTCGCCGCACCGATCTGCGCTCGTATCGCTTTGGTTCGATTGCTGTATTTGCCGTTGGTACTCGATGTTGATAGCGGACTGCCAACCCCCGTCCTCCTCGGCGACCTCCCGGTCTGCAACCAAAGAGGAGGGGGCTGAGTCCAACCGGATTCACGAGACATCATTTAGAGCACCATAACGAGCAACTTTCGGTACGAAAACGAACATTTATTCTCTCTCTCTCTCTCTCTCTTTCTTTCTCGCACACATACACACTCTTTATCTCTCTGTCTATTATATATGTATATAATTACGGCTTTTGGAATTAATTTTCGACTAAAATGGACTCGGACGCTTTCATTAAAATGGATAATGTATTTTTAATGTAAAGTCGAAAAACAGACGAGAGCGACGTTTTGTCATAAATGATAATTGCGAGACGATGAGAGTTGATAAATTTGGATCACGATCAATTTGAGAAAGATTCGTTTTATTCCCGAAAAATTATTAAGAAATAGACTGCGTCTATTTATGTAATATATAACATGAAAGAGTACGATTGTGTAATATCAAACATAATTTTATACTTACAATATCTAATAAGAAAAAAAAATTTATTAAGATTGCTATATTAAAATCTACAGTTTCGTTCTCGGCAACAAAATCATAGAGTCAAAATACTAGACAAGTACAAGCTGACTGGTACAATAGCAATGCAGGTAATGCATTGAATTGATTTGCGTGGCGGCTTTTACTCGACATTTATTTTAACATCCGTGATTTTTTGCCATAGATAGTTCTCAGGTGTGTTATGGTAACTTTGATTAAATCTTTTCCCTGCTTTTTTTTTTCCCATACATTATTCTAGTAAAAATCTAGGAGAGAGGCATTTAAACTCAAGGTTGGATAATCGGCGGCCCGGTTTTTTTTAAATCTATCGAGAACCGATGCATCGGCAAACTTGACACCACATAAGTAACACATCCGTTGAACGACAGGACGCCAACGATCGTCGTCAACAGGAGAGCACGGCGGTATTCACGACGCTTCTTTGCGGGATTTTACCCAGCCGGTTACCCGTGGCAACGCTACCCCACGTCGGTCCTCCGTTTCACCCTTCCTCCCCCTTCGTGTTTCGTACCCCTCATAATCCTGCCGGGCGCGAGCGCGCGCGCGCGCGCCTCCCGGACCCCCGCATTCTCCCCGAAGCGTTCCCCCTCGCGATACAACCGAGAAGAAGAAGATATATACGTAGGATGTGTATTATTCTTAATAACCCCTGTATGCCGTTATGCTGTATTATGACTGATGTTGACTCTAAGCGCGGGGAGAGAGCCGGCTACGATCGATAGGTCGTTTCGCTTCAGGTAAAAAGCGAATCGAGACGGAAAATTCGACGCGTTTGAGAATTTTAAATCAACTACGCTATGCGAATATCGAATATCTTGGCTAGTTTTTTTTTTTTTTTATCTAATCTAACGATGGGGCATTAACGGTTGCCTCCAATACGATCGGATAGTGATAATTGGTGAAGTTTAATCCAGACATAATTTCGAACACAATTATAGTTGTTGCAATTTATATTATCGTAATTAAATAATCGCGTTATTTTTTTCCAAACGTAGCCATAGTCTCGGAAATAATTATATAACTATTAGTAAAAATTATATAATTATTTATTTTTTATTAGTACGATAATGTGATAATTTTAAATTCGTTACTTCATTTTCAACCAGATGAGCGATATTAGCAACGATTCTTGATGCCAAGGGCATCGTAATCCGCGATATGTATAAATTTAAAGATTGCATCGCGTTTGTGACGTACATAGAATATTTTTTTCTCCGTCTTCTTGCATACAGAGAGTGTAGTTTTAAAATATAGCCGTGTTTCGAGATAGACAGCTTGTGAAACGCGCGTACAAAAATCATCACGAAAGAAGAAATAACCCGTTCTTGGACTCGTCGTCGCAATATTCGTACCCCCAGTGACGGGGTGTTGCCGCAATAGGCAAGCATTATGTCGGATAGACAAGCGAATCTTTTTCTTTTTTCCTACACTCGCTCAAGAAACGAGGACGTCGAGGATGTCTGCGGGACTATGTGTGCACGGCGGGCGCGTTTTATTCTCTCTTCCCCAAAAAAACCCGTTCGGACAAACGGAGAGAACATGTTTTACGATGCGCGAGAGACATCTCTCACAAAGCGACTCGGAGTTTTCTCATGTAGATTGTGCATCGCTATTCTTAGCGAGGAGGCATTCGTCGACTCCTCTAACAGGCGCAAACACACAACCCGCGATATAAGCCAGTTGCATTTCTTGCCGGCGCTCTTTGCCTCGCGTTAATCTACATATAGATTATTCGACAGGCGAAACTTGGAGAAATATATTGAAGCGATTTAAGGTGCGTTCGGTTATGTAAATGTCTCGTCAAGTTCCATCATTTCGGTAATAATATGCGCGCACGATCGTGCAAAGCGTACGCGAGAGGTCAATCGGGATAAGTAGCGATACCGGAATTTTTTTCAACGATAAACGCAACAATATGTGTTTATAAAATCATTAATATATATATATTCATTTTAATATATATATTTATATATATTTTTTTATTAGTACGACAATGAATCGCGTCGTCAAATGATATTACATTGCAGGCTTTTTATATTCTCGATTATTTTCAATTCGATTTGTTACTTTGTCTTCGACTATAGATGAGCGATATTAGTGACGATTCTCAAGGCTATCATAATCCGCGATGTGTATAAATTTAAAGATTGCACCGCGCTTGTATATATTTCCAATATGTGTGTATATCCTCGCAAAAATCTCAGATAAAGGAACACGTATCCAAATAGATAATCGCCGATAACATCAAGGAAAGTCTGAATAAATAATCTATATATTAGTGATAGTAATCGCGTGCTGGAATCGTCATTTTTTTATGATCACAAAATATCTGCATTATACCACCGACTAATAGCGTGACATCGCTCTTTCGTATCGCGATTATTGATGATCGATACGTCTTCCTAATCGACATATTTACGAGGAAAAGAGGGAAACGCTTGTTTGGCAGATTTGTTGGAAAGATCACGGGCGACGAACGACATACAAGAGTGAAAGTGCAATCGTCGTGGCCTCTGCACCTCTCCGTCCCCCTTCTTTGTCCCCCTCCCCACTCGCCTTGGCATTTCTCTAACTGTTCGTCTGCCGAATCCTGCTTGTCTCTCTCTCTCTCTCTCTCTCTCTCTCTCTCTCCCCCCTCGCTTGTCTTGTCTTCCGCCTCCGCACTTAATACACCGATATCCGTACCGTTGCGCAGCTTTTGAGGTCACCTCAAGTTCATCATCGATAATAGCGCAGGCGAAAACAAGCAGCTAGACCTGGGCGTCCCCGATAAGTACGTACTACAGATAAAAAATTCCGTCGGATTTGGTTCGGAGAGCGAACTTTCATTTGGCCTTGGCGGGCGCCGCGCGTCCATTCGAGAATACGTACCGTTAATACCGACAGAGGTTCCCTAATCTAGGCTTGCGCATAATCACATGGATTAAAAAACTCGTGAATATACCGCGAACGATTCGATTCGATTTGACGAGGGATGAGGGATTTTTCTTCTTGATGAACGCGCAGTATCGTATAAAAGACACGATTCTCTTCGGATGATTTAAATAGAGATTCATGCATGTTTTTAATGATTTAAATATCCTTTGCGAGTAAATTTGTCGAAATTTAGAAGAATGTTTCAAACTCCGAGTACTGGGATATAAATATTCTAAGAGATTTAATATGCAGGCGACAAATCGATTATCCGATAATCGAGCAAAATCATACGATCGGGCAAATTGAAAATTGAGTTTAAAACATAATGTAAAAATTCTTTCAAATAGCAATGCTATTTTTAAGTATGAGGTATCGATGATATCGAAACAATATTAATTCTGCATAATCACGAGCTATGCGTTAGCTTATAAATCATTTGGACCAAGTTGCATAGAATATCAATCTTGATGTATATCGTACGTAAGAAATGTTTCTATCACATATTTCGCGTTAAAAAAGATCATCGGTCGTTTTTTTTTTCCAAACGTGACACACGTGTTACGTGTAACAGGATGAATGAACGGCGGGAATTTATGGGCGGTTGCAAAAAAATGAGAGTCACTGCATCAACACAATCGTAGCTACCGAGGCAGCAACGAAACGATGGAGGATGGCGGGATGGTAAAGGGGGGAAGATAATATAAAGAGGGGCGAAATATAGAAAGAGAGAAGAGATGCTCCTGGTATCGAGTAAACAAACCTATACGAGTGAAATTCATATCATTTCGGCACAGAACTTACAAAATTTAGCATACCATTTATTCGCGGTTTCGATAGATGGCGACATCCGGGTTAGCGTTGCGGACTTTCAGGCATTATGCAACCAAAATTTCTCAGCATCGGTAGCGCGAGTTTAAAAAGCGAACGCGCGATACGCACATGCGAGCGATCGCGATCGAAAGGAAAAAAAAAAGAGAAAGAAAAATTAGATCGAGACGTTTATATCCGATATATATTTAGAATTTAGCGAAACACTTGCATCCGAGTCGCGAATTTCTAGAGTTTAGAATCTGTTAGAGACAAAATTAGACGAAGCTAATGACAGATTGTCCGATAAGCGAATTTTGATAGACGCATTTTAAATTCAGCCTCTGTCGTTAAAATCGAAATTTTTCATTCTCGTATAGTAATTTTCGCTCTCTTAATTCCACGAATTCAAGACGTAACCCAAGAAATAAAGCGTAGCTCCGAAGAAAGCCACGGCGGTTCACCTTGTAGATCGATACATGCCTATTCATTATACATCGCTTAGAGAGCTGACATATCGAAAAAAACAAACCGCGCGTAAAGTTCGGAGTATCTCTTCAGTTTCTCGTTGACAAGAAACGTCGACTATCTATGGACAAAAAAAGTTGCGCAAAAAATACTTTCTCTCTCTCCTCTCTCTCTCTCTCTCTCTATATATATATATATAATATGGTGTTAAAAAGCGATAGAAGACATATTTGATTAGTACCGGTGCATCGAGACTTTTGCCACGCCTCCTGATATACAAGCGCAGAAGGAAGATAAACCGCGCTCGAATTCAACCTCGCAATCGATATTTTTATGCCGCGCTAAGCTCCGCGACAGATTACCACCTATCTGCCTCTCTACGAAAGTGTTGCAGCCGAAAAAAAAGAAGGAAAATAATCGGAGCACTCGGCCGTTCTCTCCGATACGCGCGGCCACGATGCGCCTCGCTTTAAGCGCATCTTGGAGGAATAAATTGAGCGGACGAGAATACGCGGTCACGAGAGAAAATCAGGCAAAAGAATGTACGCAGATTTGATGTCCCCGCCCCGTCCTCTCCTCCCTTCCTCCCCTCTTTCCGCACTTTTATAGCTGGCTTTTTAGTCGCGTTCCTTGAACGGTGCTATTTTGGAACTTAATATATTTTACTTTTTACACTCTCTCTAAACACATGCGAATTCATGCTAAACTCAAGATTCTCTCGTGCATAAAATACACCGCCGCTTAGCATTTCAAAATATCGCCTCTCGCGAAATAGAATTTTTCTCGAGAAGTTTAGATATATACAAAAGTAAATTTAAAAAAAAAAAAAAGATAGGAGAACATTTTATGCCATTATCCCGTGATTTACTTAGAAGAACTAAACGATAAATCCGAGATGTCGAGACAATTAATGCTATTAATAAAATATAATTAAAAAAAAATATGTTAATTCAACATCAAGTTAATAAAATAATTATTACTAGTTTCATACTTGCAGCAAAACGAAACAAAGAAATCTTCAGTATGATTCAGAACCGATTATAAAGTTATATAAGAGATTATATCGAAAATATTTACGCGACGAAGCACGCGATTAATTAATGAAAGGTACTTGCGGGATTAACTCCCTCCCCTCCTAAAGAAATATTTTCATGTCTGATCCTCTCGAATACGTTTCGCGGATATTTTCGATTTAGCAGTAGATATTGATCGAGTGCACGATAGGAGGAATCAAAAGAAAAAGACACATTCACCGTAAATGTCGCGTTTAATTTTTGAAACAATGCCAAGATGATGATTATAATTTGCTTCGATGTTACGTTCCGTTTAATATCTATTCGAATAAAACCATATACAAGTTGAATATTTCATAAAAATTAACGTCAATGTAAAATTCTAAGATATCTCAAATGAAATTACACAACATACGCGTGCACATTTTACAAATGCAGCTCATATTTCGCGTACCTCTGTACGCCATCCGTACATACTGAAAGACTTGTTAATATTCCCAAGACCTTTCCGCGTGTAAATGTAATGAACCTTTTTTAAACTTTCGTAAAAAAAGAGAGATGTATACTCGACAAGATCCAACATTCACGCAAGGCTATTCCCTGTCGATGAGTAAACGCATTGCATAAATCAGACTGGCCAATAGGGAACGCAAGTAGCACGTGGTATGTCGCAAGATATTCTTCTCTCCGAAACTAGCTAAAAAGAGAGAAAGAGAGAGAGAGAGAAGGAAAAAGAATTATATCATTCTCTCGCGAGCGTCGAAGAGCGATTGACGACACGGGACGACACGACTCGTCGTCGCCGACGTATATACCCGGCGAGATATAATTTAATGTATCTAATGATTCGCGGAGAGAGTGAGTGGCAGGAACATGAGTGGCATACCAAGGTCGTCGTATTTTTAGTTAGGCCAATGTTTAGTTGGCCACGTTCGTTCGTCGGAGATAGAGAGACCTTGAATTTCGCGGATAACATCTGCAGCCTTATCGACGCGGTTCCCGAATTCTCGCCCTCTCTCCCTCCCTTCCGCTTTGCCCATCATTTCCCCCCCCCCCACTTCCCGGTGCGTATCGAAACTTTCGTAAAAAAAGAGAGATGTATACTCGACAAGATCCAACATTCACGCAAGGCTATTCCCTGTCGATGAGTAAACGCATTGCATAAATCAGACTGGCCAATAGGGAACGCAAGTAGCACGTGGTATGTCGCAAGATATTCTTCTCTCCGAAACTAGCTAAAAAGAGAGAAAGAGAGAGAGAGAAGGAAAAAGAATTATATCATTCTCTCGAGCGTCGAAGAGCGATTGACGACACGGGACGACACGACTCGTCGTCGCCGACGTATATACCCGGCGAGATATAATTTAATGTATCTAATGATTCGCGGAGAGAGTGAGTGGCAGGAACATGAGTGGCATACCAAGGTCGTCGTATTTTTAGTTAGGCCAATGTTTAGTTGGCCACGTTCGTTCGTCGGAGATAGAGAGACCTTGAATTTCGCGGATAACATCTGCAGCCTTATCGACGCGGTTCCCGAATTCTCGCCCTCTCTCCCTCCCTTCCGCTGCCCATCCTTTCCCCCCCCCCCCCACTTCCCGGTGCGTATCGTCGCGAGATAAACTTTTTCAGTACTAACCTAGTATAAACCAGCCGTTCAAATATTAATCGACAATGCGAGGCCGCACCTGAGTTTGCACAACCGACCGAACGGCTGATTGTGCGGCGCATTTGTCAAACTTTTCTTCCCCAAGGATACCTAGCGAAAAAAAAAAAAAATGTGTATATATATATATATATATATATATGCGTGCGCGATGCGAAAAATGCGTCAGCCTGTCACGGTGCAAGTCGCGGCCGATGATGACGACGTCAACTCGTTCTTACCGCCGCCGCCGCCGCCGTCGTCGTCGCCGCGCCAGCTGAGGCGCGAAAACGCACACATGATCGGTCCGGATATTTTTTTTTCGATCCTTCCCTCCTCTCTCTCTCCCGCGACACACGCGTGAACGCACATACATACGCGCGCGCGCAAACACCGCCAAAATCCGCTTGTGGAAGGTCACGTACGCTCAAGTACGCCATTCCTCGTTCCCGTAAGTAATTATTCGTCATTATCTTTAACGCGGAGAGGACGACTTCACGTATCACACCTTGAGCCATATAATCGCGACGTTACGCCGACGTAAGCAGCTAGCTTTGTCTCCGAAAGAGTCGATAGCATATTTTATTGCGCGACGATTCTCTATTACAGCTTCGTTATCGATGTGTACTCTTGATTCTCGTCTATGTCTCTTAATCGTGGCGATTAAAAATCGTACGGCAAATATCGCGATTTAAGATGATACTTTTTTTTCGTATTTCTTTTTTTCCACTTTTGGTTTAAACAACTGTTAGTTTCATTATTAATATACATATATACATATACGCATAGTTTTTTTTATAGATATAGAGAAAAATAATTGATCTATCACATCCTCTTTTACAATTATACATACGTATGTGCGCGTATGAAAGATTCGCGAGTTGTACGATGAAATTTCGAGCGTCTTATCGAATCGCGATTGTATTGTGCATCTTTTTTATTCTCTCCATCATACCTGCTCATAGCGAGACATCACGACGGCGTTATATCGGCGATATCATCGCCGCGATATTGATTCTATTGCAAAACGTTAACACACGGGGGGAGGGGGGGACAACGGTACACCGATACTCAACGTTCAGTCGAGCGATACAAGCACGGCAACGATCGATTATCGGGGAAATCGGCATATTTATAAGGTATATCGACGAGATACTTAAAGCATCGGCGCTCTGATCGTTGATGCTCTCGATCTAGGAGAAGATGCGAAAACACGCGTATATGGCATGGCTCGTCGTAGCCGCGACGTCGTTAACCCCTTTTTAAGACCGGATGCAGCCCTTACGTACGTGTCGCACAAACACGCGGGGGTAACGATCTTCGCGACGAATATTGCAGTGATGTAAACTCGTGCAACTCAATCGATTAATTGCACTTCTTCCGCGCCAATTGTGATCGTCGTGTCGATATATATGAATTAATAACGGGTGGTTCTCGATAAATTTCGAGCGTCTTATCGAATCGCGATTGTATTGTGCATCTTTTTTATTCTCTCCATCATACCTGCTCATAGCGAGACATCACGACGGCGTTATATCGGCGATATCATCGCCGCGATATTGATTCTATTGCAAAACGTTAACACACGGGGGGAGGGGGGGACAACGGTACACCGATACTCAACGTTCAGTCGAGCGATACAAGCACGGCAACGATCGATTATCGGGGAAATCGGCATATTTATAAGGTATATCGACGAGATACTTAAAGCATCGGCGCTCTGATCGTTGATGCTCTCGATCTAGGAGAAGATGCGAAAACACGCGTATATGGCATGGCTCGTCGTAGCCGCGACGTCGTTAACCCCTTTTTAAGACCGGATGTGCAGCCCTTACGTACGTGTCGCACAAACTCGTGCAACTCAATCGATTAATCGCACTTCTTCCGCGCCAATTGTGATCGTCGTGTCGATATATATGAATTAATAACGGGTGGTTCTCGATGTTCGAGCGAATGTATCTGCTGCGGCCGGCGTACAACTTTTTTTTCGCGTGATAAAATCGTCATTACAACCGAAAGCGTCGCTCTGCCCATGTAACTGCGCTTCGTTCAACAGTCCCGATTACATTTTATGGATATGATAAAATATCTCGGAAAGAAATTGCTTCAAGTAAATTATTCGATTCTTATAGATGCAAGGTGCGTGACTTTTTTGAATATCTCATCCAGTTTAAAATTGCTTTCTAAAGTAAATTTTCTTTTTTGATAAAAGTACATTTTATTATATAAATACTTGGCGTCGCGACGCTGCCGCGTCGCTTGATATGTATGTATATATATTTGTGTATAATATATCTCAAAGTATAATGTAATTTTCTGGAAAATGGAACTTGCATGTATTTAAAAAATGCCTTCGCGTAAAGAGTTACAAAGTCATAATAAATATATTTAATATATTTA
>NW_021851451.1:870335-877287 GCF_003651465.1 Formica exsecta | reverse complement strand
TATATTTTTAATATAAAAACCGCTCTATCCTATTTTGAAATTATCGTAACTTTAGCATTACATTTATGCAAATTCTTTTTGAAATCTTGTGAATAATAAATCCTCAATTTCTTGCAATTTTCTTCCGAGACACAACCGAATAGTAAATGAAAAACACATGTATTGTATCTCTACATTTTTTACACCACGCATAAAAAGTTACGTAAATCTTTCTATTTGTCAAAGTATCTTTAAAGTACAGGTAAATTGAGCATATCGAACGCAATCAAACGCGTGTATGACGTTCCTGATGCGTAATAAATATGTAACGTAATAAAGCACACTTGCGAAACGTACCGGTGTTGTGGATTTATCTCTTATATATGAAACGTAGATAAACCATAATGTAATAATTAATTGGACTGCGCATATTCGAGCGTATTTGAGCGTATTTGAGCGTTAACGAGCGTGAGTTACAATCGGGCGAGCTTACTTGCGTCGAATTTTATAAGATACGAGCTTTTGAGAATTAATGCTCACGAGCTCGATCGTATCCCGTTCTCAGATCGTGGAGCCAAATGCAGCTCCGCGTAGTACATGATTATTTTTTTTTATGATATGCAAAATGTAGGCGAATCGTATATGGTGCCGTATAGTAATGATGATATCGATGATTTTTGGAACGCATGCCAATTAGAAGAGACTTAATAATTTTCCAAGCAGATAGTAGTGCTCTTTCACCGCAACCAGTAAACATTTTCATTCTCGTAAAATTTGTGTGTGATTTGGTTAGTTTGATATAACTGCACAAGTCCTTAGTTACTTTTTATTAGAGCGAGACCGCTACATCGCGCGTACGATCGAGGCGCGATGCCGCGATGTATCGACTGTCAGTAGAAGAATAATAAGGTAGCGCAGAGTGCCCTTAAAAAAATCAAAAGAACGCACATTGACGTTTCTACGGTCGCGTGATAACAAGTGCAATAAATATACAGCGGGAGCGTGGTATATATACAAGCAATTCTAATGATTTCGAAAGGGCAGAGAGCTAAAAAAAAAAAGAAGAGAGACAAGTTTCTTACCTTGCGAAGTACCCGCCAGATCCGGTGTTTGCAAGCCATGGCTCAATCCTGGAAATTTCACTATCGTCACACGTAGTAACGGCGATGCCATCGCGTGTAGAAACCCAACAACGGCCTGTACGCAATTTCGCAATTGAAAAAGAAAAACGCAATGCTGAGACAAGGATAAGCGACGAGGGGGAAATTGACTATCGCGAATGCCGATGCAAAAATCTCCGAGCCGAAGCTTTAGTTGCACAAATGATATTCAATAAAAAATATAAATCGCTAACAAAAGTTCAAATATATATTTTTTTAATATACAAAATAAAAATTCTGAGAGAGAGAGAAAAAAAGAGTAGCTATTCAAGCCGCGATTACGCATACTTTTACGAACGATATTGGAAGTAATACTGAAAAAATTATGCGCTGCAACAAGACGAATCGCGTATGCTTAACTTTTAAGCGCGAAACATTAAATGTAGTTTTGTTTAAGAAAAAAAATCTAGACGCGACGTGTGCATAATATTAATTTTTTCAGCGTTTATCAGACAATCTCGAAATGATTAAAGCAAACAAACTAGCATCGAAAGAAGGGTCGGAAGGGCCGGTATTATAGCGGGATCGATTTATCCGGCGCGTAAATTGATTTGTGCGTACAGGCCCGCCTTGGAATCGTCGCGCCCCCGACGTACCTGACAATGGTGTGTGATCGGTGGTGAGCGCCGCCATGCTAAAGTTGAAGCTGCCGGGGGTCGACGTGAAGAGCTTGCTCTCCGGCAAAAAGTTCTGCGCCCCGGACGTGTGTTCCGGTTCCGGCTCGTGCTCGTTGCTGCTCGCTGACGCGGGCGGTCGATCCGAGGCCGCGGCCCCGGAATCGGACGAATCCTCGTTGTTGCCGGCGTTGGCGCCCCCGTTGCCGCCGGTGAGCTCCAACGGCTCGCACTTTATATTGTCCTCGACCAGGCTGTTCTCGTCGTGCACCCCGTTGCCCTCCACCTTGGTCGACAGGTGATTGCTCTTGACCATCGAAAAGTCCGTGGGCGTGGCGTCGTTGTTGTTGAGCGGCGGCGATGGTACCCGCGGTCTCTTGGCCGTCTCATCGTGCGGATCCGGGGTGCGTCTCTCGGGTGCGTTACGGCGTATCTGGGCACGGCGCAGTAACTGTTGCACCGTGGTCGGCGTCGGGGTCACGGGTGTGGGCGGCGAGCCGCCACGAGGGAAGACGATCTCCTCCGTCTTGTCGTGGAACGGCAGGTGATTGCCGCCGGCTGCCAGTGCGCGGACATGCGACAGCTGTTAACGAAAAACGAAACGGGAACGATAGATGATAATTATATAGGGCTACACGGGAAACACACGTATGGACGGACAAACGTAATTATCGAGATCGTATCCGAATGTATCGCTCGGATTCGGATTTGTCGTTTAATCGATCGACAAATCGTTCGGATTGAAAATGACAGTTTTGCTCGGGCGTACAAATTGCAGAGTTTCGCAATACGTATCGCGATACCTATCGGTATCCGAGATATTTTTCGGTCGAATGTACGATTTTCACGGACAAGTCGAACGAGCCGCTTTATCTTTGTTATTGACCTATGACAATTACGAATTCGAAATCAAGATAGACGCGTTCCGCATCACGAGATATCGCGCGAAAGCCTTTCGCCCATAGTAATGTCTATTGCCGATAACGTATGTATAAGATATGTATTATTCGAGCTTTCGAAGGAAAGATACGAGGGACGTTACACGGCCATGTGTTTATATGTACACGTGCGATACGCGCACGTGAGTGTATAAATAAAAGTATACATACAATGCGAACACATACGACGAATTTACGTTACTACACACACACACACGCACGCACACATACACACTCCTGCCAAGGTTTAAAGCCATGTAATTGCGGCGTGCTCGATTTCGGACGCTACAGACACGTAGTTCTGTGAAGAAAAGAAAAAACAGAACAGAAGAGAGGAAAATAACGACGCTTTCAATCCCCCGTAATTGTATCCCCCGAAGACGTTACCTCGTCTCTGTCGGTTTGGTCGGCCTGTTGCGTGAGGCCCGATACCCTGAGGACCTCCGCGGTCTTTAGAAAACTACTGAGAGAACGCTGATGCACGTTCACCTCGCCGTGATAAATAAACTCCACTAAGGCATGTAAGTCGCTGAATGCTACATCCTGGAGCACTATCACTGGGTGCTTGCACGGTGTGCTCTGAAAGGGCGAAAAATTGGTATAGAGAAAATTCGCGCGAACGTCTTTAGCGCGACGCAAGAGGGTGAAGTCTTACCTTGAGCAATTCTCTAAAATACGGGCTACAGGCGGAGAGAACGACGCGATGGGCTTTCAGGCTTTTGCCGTCGCAGGCCAGCGTCACGTCCACAAAGTCCTCATCGTCCCGAAGATTTTCAAACGCCGAGGTTATGCTGCTCTGGTAATTGTTCCATCGCAGACAGAAATGTTGTGTATCTACCATCGTTGTGTCTATTCACCTGCAACGAGAAAGTAAACGGCTGCTGCTACCGATCGGACGGAAATCAATCACTTAGGATCTAACGCGAGGACGGCGGCGCGCGCGACGACGGAGCTTTTGTCCGCTAAGCGTTATTAAACGCGACGCGCGAATGTGTAATTGAATTTTCGGCTACGACCCGGCTAGTGCACATCGATAAGCTTGTAAACTGATAATTTTAGATAAGTCCAATTTCGACATTCGAAAACACAATTGCAACATGTACATATATTCCACTGATATCTGAATCGCAATTGCATGTCCCGCGATATTCTCGTGATAAATTAAAGGTTGACTATAAAATTAAAAGAGAAAAAAAGAAGAAAACAAAAAATTTGCGAGAGCGTTGGAGGGAAAAGCAAGCGATTAGATATACGAAAATTTATTCCTGCATTATGTAACGCATATTTTTAATTCATCTATTAATGAGAAAAAAGTTAGTTCTTGATAACCCATTACTTTTCTGTACGTAAATTTATTACGATTATATAATTCGAGATTTATATTATGTAAAATTGTGAGATTTATCGATCTTAGGAAAGAGTCGGAAGATTGAAATTGTGTAAAAAGAAAAAAAAAATTAATTGTATAGAAACGTAAGAACAAAAACGCGCATGACGTGATAATACAAATAATGTTTAATGTTCCTTTACATCCGCATAATCGTATAAGTAATCATCTAAAAATGATATTATGTAAGATACATAAAGATATATATCGTATATTTATATTCGTTACACGGCAATAGTATGACATAACGAATTGTTGAAATGTCACGGAAGGAGTGGAAATATTGCGTAGCTGAACTTACCGCGAAACGGGAAAGATAGAAACGTTTATTTGCCCAATTGCGTAGAAAGACAGGCGTATAAAAGGAATAAAATCTAGGAGGCGCGCACTGAGCAAATTACCGCTTCGCTATACAGGAAAATTAGGTCGTCAAGCCGGAGCCAATTCAAAGAAAGAGAGAGAGAGTGAGAGAGAGAGAGAGAGTACGTTGATTAAATAATTCTCCGCTACTTATAAAAGCGGGAGCACTAAATGTACGCTGATAGTGTTATCTTAGCATAATGATAAAAAAAAAAAAGATCTTAAAACAAATTTACAGAACGCTCGCGTGTGAGTGTGTGTGCCGGCGCAAAACTAGGAGAGATGATGGGCTGGAGCATTTAATGAGCGGCAAAGCGGTCTCGCATTTTCTGCGACGGGAAATCGAAAACGATAATTATTCATGGCCGACGCGTTTTATTGCTTTTAAAAGTAACAGAATCTGCATAACGGATACGGGAGAATCTATTTTTGTACACCGAATTATCGTATATCGTATATCGATAACGAACCTCGTCGATTTAAACTTGTTCCGGTCACGCGTGTTTTTTTTTCCCGAGTCGCGCAATAAAAAAAGAAAAAAGAATTTAAAACAACATAAGATGATAGAATCAGCAACGGGAGAGAGAGAGAGATAGAGAAACGTTTGTGTATCTCCTACTTTCTTAATCGTACCGATTTCTCTACGCGCGTAGATATTGTTCCACGAATTTTTAAAGTGTCGCTATCGCATCCTGCTAAAATTACATGTGACGAATCCGACAGATAACTTTGCCACCGAACATTGTTTGATAACAGACAAAAACGCGCGATGGTCTCTCGTACGTTCGTTTGCGTTGATAAAGCGAAGAAAAAAATATACAACTTTCAGTTTACGACTAGTCGCTCGCTTCATTGCCGGCGGGACGAACGAATAGCGTTATATACTATTTACACAGTTTACACATACCAGAGCCGGGAATAGGGGGAGAGGGGCGCGGAGGGAAGCCGGTACGGGCCGCGAATAATCGCGAGCGTGATTATGCGAGAGCGCGGGGAATTTGGCGGGATGAATCTTTGAAATTGCATATGTCACATATTATTATTATATCGCACTCTTGCCAAGATAGATGAGAAGCGGCACACGTTCGCACACGCGATCGATCGATCGACCGATCAAAATCTCTGTCGGGGAGAGATCCTCTCACAATGGGATAGATATACCTTCTCACATACACACACGCACATACACGACTGACAGAGGAGAGCTCTCACAATGACGCGGGTAGTTTCCTCAAGGCACGCTCGGCCGGCAACCCGAGCGCGAATCACAGTCTGCCGAATCCGGACGCGTTATCACGAAGGAACACGTATCGGCCGTCATGCCGCGTAAGCTAATGACCGAAACGAGGAGTCAAATACACGACGATGACGGTGGTGAGACGACGCTCGATTATCTCGGCGAGAAAAAATAAAAGCCGAGCACACTTGACACTCACGATGAAGAAATCGGCCGCGAATTCGCGCGACGAGTACCTCTTCGCCTCGTGAGAAGATCTAGTCCTACGCGATCGATCCCGGCGAATCCTGCGTGATACCTGCGTGATCGACCTGCGTGATCGACACGCGTATGGCAACGCGCGTGAGATCGCGGGAGTGGGATAGATTCCGTGTATCGTCGCGTATATCTCCGCAGCGCGGAAACGGATTCGCGCGAGATTTAGGACGGCGAGCGCGAGGAGACGTACGGGCGAGAGAGGATATCGGTAAATACACTTGAAATAAATACTAAACGATTTTGTCGTTCCTTCCTTCCTTCCTTCCTGCGCGTGTGGATCATCCTCCTACCCCTCCTCTCCCGCCATCGCGCGCACCAACCACCACCACCGCCCCCACGCCGTCGCCGCCGCCCGAACTGTCGGCCACACCGAAAGTGATCGCGATCAAACGGGGACGGTGGAGCGCGAGCGCGAGCGGGAGCGGGAGCGGGAGACAGAGACAGATGGGTAGGGACGAGACGTTAGAGTGACAAGGATCGAGGCAGGATCGAGCGCGTCGCGACTTTTGCGCTTGCCGCGCGCGCGAGATCCGCGGCTCATCCGCGTGATACGCGGATGCCGACGTCCGCGAGATCGTGATCGACGATCGTGAGAGGACTGTCGTCCGGGTCACATGCCACAGTATAAAAGGGAAGATCGCGCAAATAGTATCGCGACACGGCAGCACGACGACGACGAAGACGACGACGACGACGATGACGATGGCAGTGGCGGTGGCGGTGGCGACGACGACGACGACGCGATATCTTTTGCACTTTAACTGGGGGCGCCGCAAGCAGTCACCGCAGCAGGCTCCTTCCTCGTCGCATACCGTGCGCGAGCGAGCCGAGCGACCGACCAACCCCTAAAACGTCACGTCACGACTGTGCGACTCTGTTCGCGGAGAAGGCGCCGTGCTTCCCTCCCGTCTCGCGAGGCCGCACGAAAATGTACGAAAAGCCGGCGATCGTCGTCGCCGTTACGAGAACGGGACGAGAGCAAGAGGGAGAGGGCGGTGGAGACGGAGGACGAGGGAAAG
>NW_021851451.1:840384-870092 GCF_003651465.1 Formica exsecta | reverse complement strand
GGAAAGAGAAAATGCGACGGGCTGATGGGGGTGAGGAGAGAGGGTACGGAGGATACGGGAAAAGGATGAGCGCGAGAAAGAGAGATAGGATGGCGGCGGGGATATTGAATGACACGCACAGACCGAGAGAAAGATGGGCGGAAGATTCGACGAAAGAGGGGAAGAGATTTTTTTTTATTATTCTCTTCTTGCAATAGAGATACACCTCTAATCGATAATGTACGTTTAGAAGACGAGTGTACGTGTGTGTTTGTGGTATATGAGCGGAGAAGGAAAGAAGAATAGCACGCCGAGTGTCCAATAACGAATTCTGCGAGCGACGACGACGGTGCGTGTGCGATAAGACGATGTGTGCATTAAATGAGACACGAAATGAGACAGAAACGGACGGTTAATCGAAGACGGGAAAGGAAAGAGAGAGGGAGAGAGGAAGAAAGAAATGAGGCGACGTAATCCGTTCCTTATGTTTCGCGTAATGAATCGGTCAAGATCCGACGACTGACAAATACACGATTGCATTAAGGATTAAAACAGACATAATTTCGGCTAATTCAGAGTTTGCAATTATATAAAATGGATACGGAAAAATCGAATTCTATATCAAAAAATTACATGCAACAACAAAAAATACATGCAACAAAATAAAAGCCGAGAAAAGATGTTATTTGGTAAAATTTTTTTATCACGAATATATCGAGAGAGAAGTGTAATATTTATTAATTAAAAATCACACGTGGCTCACACAATTGCAACATGCGCCGATGACAGAATACACGATGTCTTTCTCGCTCTATCAGATTAATTTTTCAAAATTGAAAGCGATGCAATCTCTTGATTTTGGATTCAAAATTTTACATGCTATAGTTATTTAAAAAACTGTCAGTTGCCGTTAATTGATTATCGCGAATAAATATAACAATCATTTTTGCGTTAAAACTATCGCACATTCTTGGATAACATTCGATAACTGTAAAATACCTTAATTGAGATTTTATTAAAGGACGATTAACTTGCGCGCGCGATTGTTTAAATAAAAAAAAAATAGACTCAAACGTCACGATCGTCCGAGACAGGTCAAATCCAACAAGATGCGAAAATCGCAAATTGCGCGCGTAAATTCTAACGAGGAAAACGTAATTGGACATAGTTATGTGCGAATACTTGGACTAACGCCGATTACCTCCACTTTCCGCGATGACGCGTACCGGGAGTTATTGTTTACTGTTGTAACTATATACGACTCTATACAAGCGAAGCGAGATTTACTCTAGAGAGATGCGCTCTCGAATGCGCGGCCCTTTGTTTAATTACCTTGTGGGGTCAGAGAGAGGAAGAGAGAGAGAGAGAGAGAGAAAGTCGCTCTCACGTGCGTCGCCCCTCCCCCGGTGTCGTTTCGCCGATTTTCAAACCACTATAACCACCACCACCATCCTCCGACCTCTGGTTCCGTCTGCGGTCTTGGCGGTCTCCTCTCTTGCTTCCGATCCTTTTCCTCCGCACCGGCTGTCACTGTGCGGCACGTGTCCCGCAGTTAAATATCATCGTTCACCGACGACGATACGCGCGCGGTACCAATTGACTGAATCCCGGCGGTGCCCCCGTTATCGCCGTTACGTCTGAAAAGCATCCGTGTATTTTTTTTTTTTCTTTCTTTCTCTTCGAACTCTCCGAGAATGATATATGAGGGAGAGAGAGAAAGAGAGAGAGAGAGATTTCCCATGTCGCGCGCTTCCGATCTACCCTTTCGTCGCTGACAGCGGTGCTTGCATACCGTGCACATGTGCGTACGCATGCATTCACCCTCCCTCTCGTTTGCTCGCGCGCGCAACTCGTGCACTCAACGTGTGCACAAGTCACTCTTACGCGACGACCGTCTCTCTCTTTCTCTCAAGAACACACGCATGCATATATATATATATATATATATATTTATATATACATATATGCACGCACGTATACACTCGCGCACTCGCATACACATGTTGACACTGTCGCGATCGTCGAAGAGCAGAGTCTCATCCGCTGTTTTCACATACGAGAACCGAGCGAGTGCTGATGAGGAATCATCAAAAGGATCTCGGCCTCGCCTTTTTCTCTCTCTCTCTCTCTTTCTTTCTTTCTTTCTTTCTTTCACTCTCTTCCGTCCGTCGATCTCGTTTCGACCGCAAAATATGAAATCAACCGCGAGACGAGGCGATAACGACCGACGGGCACGGGTGAACGTGTCTGGACCGGGATGAATGTACCTACCACGTGTGCCGATCCGGTGAGGAAGGAGAGCGTATACGGTCCCCCGTGGTCTAGCTACGCGTCCCCGCGATTGAAACAACGGTCCTCGGTGCAAGTTCGAGGTCGCGGATGAACGAGGACACCGATAGGCATAATCACTGTCGCGGGGAACGGGGACTTGCCAATTTGCGACGACGGTTAAGGAGTTTGAAAGTGAGATGAAGAGAGAAAGAATGTGCGTATGTTGTGTGTGTGTGTGTGTATGTATGTGTGTATATGTATGTGTGACAGATGGAGACAGCGGGAACGAGGACGAGCCGGAAGGAAAAAAAAAAAAGGAGAGACGTGCGTAACGTAAACCGGCGCGTTACAGTGACACCACGAGCCGACGAAGCACCAAGTATGGGCTGCTGTTCCCGAGCCTGGTTAGGACTAGCATGCGGGGGGAAGGCTCCCGCTCGTCCGCCGTTATTCTTTATCGGAGCATGAGACATCTGTCGTAATAAGTGCGGACTAAAAAATAGTGCGTACGCAGAGAGAGAGAGCGTGAGAGAGTCGAAGGCGTGCGAGAGCGAGAGAGCCGGCTGCCACCGGGCGCCATGGTGGGAGAGGTTGATGCTTGCGGCCGCGGCGGCTGTTTCTCTCCCCGTGTACCCCGCAATCTTGGTCTCTTCCCTCTGCCGCACACGCTTTCTCTCTCTCTCTCTTTCTCTCTCTCTCTCCCTCTCTCTCTCACTCTCTCTCTCTCATTCTCCGCCGCTCCGGCGCGCTCTACCCCGCCGTAATCAGTTCATGAGACGAAAATGCGCGTAGCCGCCGCGAAACGAGTCCGGTCTCGAGCTATAAAAATGTTGATGCGCCCGAGCCGCGAGCATCCGAAAGCGTTACATCAAAGCTCGCTTCGCTTTTTCGGATGCTCGCGGAATCTCGACGTCTCCTTCAGGCTCCCTTCAATCTTGCGATAATCTCGAGAATCATTCGCATTCGAATGTTTCGCAAAACTTGCGAGAGCTCGAGATGCAAAAATTGATCCTTGATTCGAATTTGTGAGCAGGAGAAGAGAGAGGGGGAAAGGAATTTGACGCTTCGAATGTCATTTCGAAGGATGACGAAACGTTAAGTTAAATTTAGCCCGTTTTCGAGAAGAGCGAGATTATAAAATGGTCACTGCATGTTTCGACTGAGATCGATAAACGAGATCCGCTCGGCCGTTTCCCCGATAATTATGTACCCCTCATTCGTTAACATTAACGAAGCAAAAACGCGTTCGCTCACTCGCTCGCTCGTTCGGGTATTTATCCTTGCCGCGGCACGCGCCGTCCTGCTCCTGCTAAACTCGACAGTAGCACCCAGAGCTATTACCCCCCCCCCTCTCTCTCTCTCTCTCTCTCTCTCGCTCTCTCTTACCGCCGCGAGCCGTGCACCGCCGTAGGCGACCCCACTCGATTCGCCCCTCAAAAAATCATTACGCCCTTCCACGGGCTGCGCATGAACGCGGTTTTAATTCGCTACTAGAAAAGTAAAATGTAAACGGTGGTGGGCTCGAGGGCCCGTAAAGGGGCGCGGGTGGTGGTGGCTGGTGGCGCGCTTCGGGAGGATGAGAAAAAGGCGGATAGAGAGCGAGGGGGATCTCGCGGGGTGGGAAGGGGGGGTGGGACGCGAGCGGTATATACGGGGGGGGGTGCCGGACGACGACGACGACGACGACGACGACGACGACGATGGGGGTGGGAGACGAAGTTTCGCGGACGTGGTCGAGGACGAGGCAAGCGAGGCGTACGAGGAATGAAGCGACTACGGGAGCGCGCGCGACGTAGGACAGATCCTTTTTCCTCCGACTAGCGACTAGCAGGCAGAGTAAGCAGCAGCAGCAGCAGCAGCAGCAGCAGCAGCAGGAGGAGGAGGAATATGACGGCGCGAGGATAGGGCGCGCGGTAGAGAACGTGGTGGAGGGGACCGGCGACGAGAGAGGAGGATATGCTGCGCCCCTACTTCTCTAGGGGTTCCATTGTAATATTTATTGATTGGATTCCTAGGAGCCCAGGCTGTGAGGGCTGTGGCACCTATGCTTGGACTAGATTGCGTACGAACGCTCTCACGACGATCTCGCCACTCTTTTTCCACTACTCGCTTTTTTCCTCGCCTCTTTTTTTTTCCCACGCGTTACCTATCGACGTTTTTCCCTTGCTCTCTCTACGATCCACGTGGCAAGATTTGCGTAAATGCCTGTAACACATTTCGAACGAAGGACACGTGCCCACGCACGAAAAATTATGACGAAAAATCGCGGAAAGCGAATGAATTACAAATGCGATACGTATTAAAAAAATTTAAGACCCAAGTGAAGCAATAAAGATCATTTAAATTGCGCGAGTTTATTTTGCAAATCTTTTTCGTAGAAAATTTGATACAAATAGTATATGTGTTTGGTGCATATAATGGATTATATTTCTATATTTTACGACTGCAACAATTAAAGATGAACGATAGTATCATGACACACAAACATACTCGATGTTTAAAAATTTAGTATTAATTACGAACGTTTCTGCAAAAAAAAACCACCGACTTACATATAAAATTTTGCTAAAATCGATTTACAGAAAAATTATTTTACAAAAAAAATCTATATACTTTTGTCTTAGGAAATTACTTTTGTATATAGATCGATGCAAAATTGTCGTTCGATAATTTAGCGACACTCAATTTTAGCAGCAATTATCAAACATGCACCATCTACACAAATGCAGATATAAAAATTCGCCAGAGTCGTAATTAATTATCGTTTCTTGAGGATATAAAACGCGAGAGACGTACACAAACATCGTCGTGTATAAATATCGGCAGAAACGACGGAACTTACTTTCACTGGCCTTTCGTATATCAATCGTTTTGCATATATATAGCACGACTAGTCCAATCACGTGACGATGCGTTTCGCTTGCAGGTTCGTGTCTGCGTCAGCGAGAAGCAGCAGGTGTCCAAAAGCAGAGGTGACCACACTGCGAGAAAGAGTTTGGCAGGAGGTGGTGGACGTAATGCTGGTAAAAGAGGGGAAGGGGGAGGAATGGATGAAAGAGATACTGGGAGAGAGAGGAGAGTGGAAGGAAGAGAGGGAGGAGAAAAAGAGAGAGAGTAAGAGAGGGGAGAGTAAGAGGGAGGAGAGAGAGAGAGAGAGAAAGAGAAAAAGGGAGAGAGAGTGTGTGTGTGTGAGAAAGAGAGAGAGAGAGAGGGGGGGGAGAGAGATTGAGGCGAAACGAGGAGAGCGTGCGCGTTCGAATGGCGTGGAACTGGTAATCCTTGATCTTACGTGACGTAATAAATCCTTTCCGAATACAGGAGTTGCGTTAAATGCAGAGTATCTCGCAAGTCCGCGAGGAGCGAGCCTCGAAGAAGCGGCAAAGATTTATAACCGCGTGTAATTGATTTTAATGAACGGCTTTCTCTCCCTGTCGCGCATGGATTTGGCGAAATCTCAAAGATGTTCTCAAAAGTGAACGCACACGAAAACTTTTGCGGCATTTGAGCGAACGATCATCGCGTGCAAATTTACAAATACAACACAGCCCATGCGTAATTGAATTTCAACGAGCGCCTCATGTTAAATTAATGTAGAATATTAGAATTGCATAATATTTTTTTTATATTCCTCTTTACGTATTCTTTTTTTTTTTTAAATATTCTTCATATTATGCATTCATAAATGCGTAGACTATACGAGCAGTAAAATTTTCACTAGAATTTATCATTAAACAAATATTGGTTCGCGAAACACTTGATCGATATATAATTTTTTACTATTTTATTTCTGTATAAAAATTCAAGTCCGCATATGTTAATTACTACTGTGTAGTATCGGGAAGAGAAGCTTTTGTAACGTAAGCGTTGTACGCGTCCGGATGGATGCTTGAATTGCAGCCAGAAGCGTCCGCACCATGTAATCATCCGAACCGACCTTTTTTTGCACACCCTATATTCTTCATGCGCACGGACGGATCCCCATCGTTCCGTATCGTTCGTCCACTTGCTGCTGCTTGCGCTTGCCATTACGTCGGTGTATAAAACATCGCACCGTGTATATTTGGGTTATTTCAGTAGGAAGATAAGATTCTCTCGGCGAAATTCAAATAATTTTAAACAAGAAAGGCGTCGCATAGATATTTTTATAAAATTATCATTTTCATTGAAAAATTAGATATCTAAAATTATAATACGTTACGCAAGAGAAAAAAAAAACGATGTATTACTAAAATAGTGCCAACAGCAACTATTATAATCATCCCGGTTCACACGTTCCTCATTTAGAATATGGAAACTATTCCTGTATATACATAGCTTCCTTTCTTCTTTAAAATTATCTAAATAATACTTGAATTTATCCCTTCCCCAAAATTTTATCTTAAAACACGTTGTATATTTAATTTTCGACGAAAAGAAACGAAGGAAAATATCAAGAGAAGTGCACGAATAAATGTACCAGATTTTATTCCGGAATTATCGATTTTTAACTACCAATTGCCAAGACGTCATCATTTTCTAGATTATTTATATTCGGTATGAAACACAAAAAAAAAAAAAAATCTATTCGTCGAAAATCGTACAACGTTGTTTAATTACGATAGATAGCAGCAGATCGCATTAACGAGCGAGACGTACCGAGTAGCACGAAGCACCCGAAATTGCCTCCCCCCCCCCTCCCTCCCTCCGTTTAGCGGCCTGGAAACGTCGTTAGCGCTACGCACCTGTCGGTTAAAGTGCCGTCGAGACTCGGCACGTTTTCCGGGATCCGTGGCGACGAATATCGACGGCAACATACATGCATACATGCGACTATAAATCGCCCCGTTTAGGGAAGCGACGCGGCTGCCCGCGTCCCAAATGCACTTTGCACACGCGAAGTAACAAAAGGCGGAGGTGAGGCGTCGGGGCAACACACATACGTTTGATCGCTACGTACCCTTCCCCATTCTTTCGTCTATCCTTCTCCGGTCCCCGATCGCCTCGGTCTGCCTTCACAGAGACCTCGATCTCCTCTTTTTTTCTCTCTCTCTCTCTCTCTCTCTTCCTTTCTTCCTCTTTCTTTCTCTTCTCTTTCTCCGTCCCCTCCGTCCCGTGCGAACCGGTACCCTTTCCTTTTCCCCTGCACTCGCAAACATTTGGTGGCCGTTGACCTCGAGCGGGCTAATCCGTCGACAGCCAAACAACCAATTATTTCTCTTCAACGGTACGCTTCACCACGGCCGGTCGACATATAGCGTTAAACGTGGGAATGACCGACGAATCAGGTGAAAAAAACTTTGACCGATTGCATCGATGCATTGAGGACAGCGTAGCGCTAACTTTAATCAAGTCGAGTTTCTCTCATCGCGTTTATCTCATAAGCACCCCCCCCTCCCTCCCTCCGTTTAGCGGCCTGGAAACGTCGTTAGCGCTACGCACCTGTCGGTTAAAGTGCCGTCGAGACTCGGCACGTTTTCCGGGATCCGTGGCGACGAATATCGACGGCAACATACATGCATACATGCGACTATAAATCGCCCCGTTTAGGGAAGCGACGCGGCTGCCCGCGTCCCAAATGCACTTTGCACACGCGAAGTAACAAAAGGCGGAGGTGAGGCGTCGGGGCAACACACATACGTTTGATCGCTACGTACCCTTCCCCATTCTTTCGTCTATCCTTCTCCGGTCCCCGATCGCCTCGGTCTGCCTTCACAGAGACCTCGATCTCCTCTTTTCTCTCTCTCTCTCTTCCTTTCTTCCTCTTTCTTTCTCTTCTCTTTCTCCGTCCCCTCCGTCCCGTGCGAACCGGTACCCTTTCCTTTTCCCCTGCACTCGCAAACATTTGGTGGCCGTTGACCTCGAGCGGGCTAATCCGTCGACAGCCAAACAACCAATTATTTCTCTTCAACGGTACGCTTCACCACGGCCGGTCGACATATAGCGTTAAACGTGGGAATGACCGACAAATCAGGTGAAAAAAACTTTGACCGCGATTGCATCGATGCATTGAGGACAGCGTAGCGCTAACTTTAATCAAGTCGAGTTTCTCTCATCGCGTTTATCTCATAAGCAAGAATATAATTGGAAAGAAAACGACGAATCACACACTAGACCGAGTGAAAAACCGACTCTGTTTGAACTCGGTCCCTTAAATACAAACAGATGTAAGAGAAATGATGTCTATCAGCGAGATTTTTTTCAGAAAAAATGTTTAGAGAAATATAGTTTTTGTTACTTTTTTTATATAGAGGTGTATTTAATTTTTAACGAGAGAAAGGAAAGAGCATACTTGTTTTTGTCTAAGACATTTTTTAATCTACATTGATACAATTAGATAGCAATGATACGTAAAAAAATTCCGCGGGAATAAAAGCTTTATAATTTAAATGTCTAAGAAATGATGGAGCAAAATGTATATATCAAGATCTATCGTTTTATTTTAATATGCTCACTCTCTATATGTGGTATACGATTTACGAATAAAATGACAGCATCGCGTGAATAATACAATTAAATAAATATAGACGTTTCGCGATGAATATCTAATTAGCCGCAAAAAACTGTCTGTGATATCGTAATAGAATCGCAGGTTTAATTCCCGTTTCACGCGCGCTACTTTGTATAGTACAAGAAGGGCTCGCGACGAAAACCTTTCAGCGTCTGGCCAATACTAGATACGCACTACTTGATACGGGACTAGTGCTGTGTATGCTACTCTCCGCGTGTCTATTCTTACGCTATCCTGTACTACTGCGGATCTAAAGCACCGTTTTAACCCGGGATTGTGTGAAATCAGTGTAACAGTGATAAATTTAGTTTTCAAAATTATGGATACATAAAAATTATTTCTACGTTTATCTGCGACACAATCGACGTATAAAATATTTTTTTTCTATGTTTATAACATCGAAACTCAAAGTTACCGCGAAATTATATCGGTTTCAGTAACTTTAAGACGTTCGCATAGTTACATACCGCCTCAAAACTGATCATAGAATATTTTTTCAGATACCTTATGATATGATATTACAAATTTAGAGATGTAAAAATAATTGTTGATAAGAAAAATTATACTTGGTATATATATTTTTTCATAGCAGATCAAATGTCACATTTTTGTACTCAATTTGCAATTAAACAAATGACAAACGACAAATTCTTACTATGTTTTTTTTTTACTGTCAAAATTACTTAGATGGCAAAATTTTGCTGTATCGACACGATTCGTGCTGTGTTATCGCACGGTGAGGTGATTTTAACGCAAGGTAGCAGTTACTGTACTGCAAATGCATTTTACACCTGACGTTCCTACAATGGTGAACATGTGAGAGAGATTTAAATACGGAATTTCGATTCTGCGTAAAGAGAAGATGCAAACAAAAATGCCCTTTTCATAACTATAATTTACATTAAATGTACGGCAACGCACGCAATTGATTAAGGGCGGTAAAAATCGATGTACGAAATCATATCAATTATCGATCTTGAAATTGTCGTTTCCATTCGTGTCTGCCTCGGCCCGACCTGCTTTTCGCGCGATTAATTGAGGCACGATGATCCACGAATATTTCCGTCGGTGTTTAAAAATACTGAAAACAGGTCAGCAGCTATATTTTTAATTGTAGCGCAGACAGTCGACTGCATCGAGCTTGCATCACGTGATACATATGCACGAGATACGTGTGGATATACAAACATACGTATGTTTACAACGCGCGGTTTAAAAACGCGAATCGTAGTAAAAAATTGAGGATGCCCTGCTGGCATTTTTAAAACGGGCGTTTTCGATTTTAATCGCGCTTTTGTATCACGTGTTTTCGCATTTCTTTTCGTTTCGAGACAGATATATAATCTGCTTTTACAAAACTAGAGACACTTGTAGCGATTCATTCACGCACTTGCGAGCATATATCTCGCGCATGTAATGCGCACAAAAAAAAAAAGTCGATTAAAGGATTATTTAAAAATTCGCATTTGCAAAGGAAAAAAATGCGATTGTTATTATGTAGACATGTTATAAAAAATATCTAGTATCTGTATCCGTTTTTTATGTCCAAATTGCAATTGGACAATTTTCAAAGTAGGTCTGGAATCAATTGCGCAAAATAATCGGATTTAAAAAAAATCTGTGGGACAATATTCTAATCTGAACATTTGTCCGAGAGACTTTTCACTGTGTAAAAGTGAAACTATTGACAAAAATATCCACATATCGAATTATGACGGCTTTGGTACACTTATTTTAGTATGACCGTATTAATTTCCGATATGGATGCACACGCGAAAAACTGTCGTATATCGCAATATACCGTAGGTTTGCAGAAAGAAGTGCGGCTCATGATTATTTTATACATCCGTTTTCATTTTGTCTCTTTGAAAATATTATTTAAAAGTCTACACATTTCTCTATCGAATGAAGACTTTTCCATTTTAATGCAGAATACTATATGAGCAATATGACCTTGGGGGAAATCTTTTTAAGCGAAGCGCACAAGCGTTCCATATTATATATTGGAAACAAAGATTGATATTTCAGCCCCGAACATTCAATCCCCCCAATCGTTGGAACCGGACGCGTTAATTTCCGTTATAATTTCCCTAATTTCGCGTATAATATGCTATATAAAATATAATCTCTGCATTGAAATCTCGCTCGTTCGACGCATACGACGAAAACGGGGACTTGACCGCGACTTGCAGAAAGGAATCGGGGCCGCGATTTTTCTTTTTTTTTTTTTTCACAACAGCCTATTTCTGGTGGCCGCCTAATTCATACGCCCGGGATACTAGCGATGCGATATAAACGCACATGCACACATACACACGGGCGTACCCGCGTATGCACATTTTTTCGCTTGCGCTCGCGCAAGTGTGGGCGTGCGCGCGTGCACATGCGCGTATAATGCACGAAACAAAGAACCGTCCTAAGGAAGGAACCGCGTACCCCACCCCCCCTCCCCCTCGCGCTCGTATAAATACCGGCCCCCGTCGCGCCGGTTATACTGCCGTCTCGTTGACTACTCCGCCGATTCTCGGATATGATTCGTCACGATCAGCTGACGTGCGCATTTCAAGTGGCTTAAATAAAGTGACGCTCTCTTTCTCGCCGCTATCACAATAGGCGCCGCATTGTGTGTCCACATTTTGACCTTCTTGCACGCCTATACAAACGCGAATTGCAACCGCGAACGTCCTCGCTTCTCATGCCGATTACTTATTTATTTTTATGCATTTCCTCTTTTACGCTCGCGAAATTCTTGCAAAGAAAAAAGAAATAATATCGATGGCTAGAGGTTATCGCTAGCGAGATAATTTTGATAATTTGATAACTGTTTTAGTTTTAATATCGATGCCTCGATGCGATAACGATTATTAATTGAAAACAAAATGTGCGATTTTTCTAAATTGTGCAATGTGAAGGAAACATAAAGACAATAATCATTCCAAATTATCGTGTAAAATATAATTGGAATATTTAATTATTACAAATTCAAATCTTTGCAAGACCGAATCGAATGCGACGAGAATTAATATCGCGATATCGTTTTTCGGAAAGGATTAATATCTAATTTATTCGTAAATTATTTCCGCGAGAAGTAATACAGCTAATATTTTGTGATTAAGATTAAGGAGATAAATATTTCTTTTCTTCCATGGTAATTCACGGTCACCTTTTTCTCTCTTAATATATACAATATTTTTATTTTTATTAATCTCACTTTTCGCCGTGCATGTTTATAAAAGGTTTTTCTCGTAAAGCGATAGCAAAAGTCTGTAAGATTCGATCAGTTAAGTCTCACACCTGCGACCTTCTTCTTCTCAAGGTACGCGCGTCGCGCGGAATCAAACGGTGCGAATTTTAATGCAAAACGTATATACGGTCGTCCCTCAGCACCTGAAAATTCACGCAGTACATATATATAGAATTCAATCGGGCGTCTTGTATCAGTGAATAGCGCGCGCGGAATTCATTCGATTGACTCGCACGTTCGACCGGGTCGGTGAATGAATTCGCTTTGTTAACTTTATCGCGCACTCTCCCGGACAGCATCGATCGCTTATCGATCACGGAGATGTTCCCGCAAGCGTGCGTTTAGGGAAATATTTAAATTTAATAGCATGATATTACGCATGATAGAGACCGTCCTTTAAACGTATACTTGTGCTTTAGAATATTTATCTACTTTTTTTTTTTTAGTATTGCTCATGATAATAAAATGCGGATTCTTTCTGCGAAACTAAAATGATAAAAATCAACGTGAACATTGTTTCAACGAGAATAATTGTATGGTGGCGTATAATGGTGATCAATGCAAGGGTGTCTCTATTCAAATCGATTGATTACCGACTGCTTACAGTATAAGAGCAAAATTATCAAAGAGAAAATTTTAAAAAAATTCCCTGAGTCCCAAAATATAAAATTCCACGAGAATTTCCTGATTTCTCCAGGTACAATAAAGTTTCCTGAGAATTCCAGATTTTCCATATTTTTCCGGAGAATAGACACCTGAAATAATTATAAAAAGCGTGTATAAAGAGCTCGCGAAGTATCGTTACCGCCCTGACTTGTCAGGTAACGTCGAAGATAAATGATCCAGTACCAAAAATACGCGATAGTGTCGTAGCATCGTTATTGTAGACTGGCGTATCAGTCTTGTAACGTGAACGGCGGTTTTCCAACCGAGAAGCGTACCATGCGAGCGTTCGTCGCGCCAAAATAACGCGTTCGCCTGCTTCGGAGTCTAATTTCGCAGATAAGGCGGCGGTCGTCGCGGGACGTAATCTAGTTACTAGGCGTACAATCTAATCGACCGATTCGTATTATGTGTATGCATACCTGCACGTACAAACTACACTTCTATTTCGTAGAATTTCGCACTCTAGCCCGCGCGATAAAGTTAGTTTGCCTTTAATGTTACGCGAAGCTTGACATTACGCCAACCGCCTCACCTCTCTCTATCCTCGCATTAATTCGACTATTATCTGTCTTTTTCAAGTTAACGCGTCTACGCGCGAGATAAGACTTCCTGCCGCTGACGTTATTGTCGACAATTCTGCGAAATATCATTGGCAATAAATCAAACGCGATCGAATTAACCGTATATGGTAGACGCATGATGGAATCGTCATGTCAAACTTTACAAAGAATATATGTATAGAGTTTGATATATAAGAAGTTGAATGTGAATAATTTTTATCTAAATTGTAATCATTCTAATTCTTCTTTAGCGGCAATCCATTTAATCGGTTCGTTCTATTTCTCTTTGTGTAACTTTTGATTTTTATTAGCGCATTCTCTCCTCTTTTTATAATTCAGTAAATGTGTAGATTAAAAAAAGAAATTATTTCTTTTATACAAGCTAGAATATGCTTCGATATATATTTTCATTCGAAGTTTATTTTTATTCTTCTATCTTGAAGGAAAACGCTGCTGATATTTTTTTCTATTATTTCCTTCGTGCATATACTTTACAAAATTTTGCGAAATTACATGTACCTTCAATTTCTAGAAGGGAGCAAGTTCTATATGCGTGTTAGAAAATAAGAATAAATAGATCGGGCACTACTATTTTACGTCGTCCAATAATTTTAAGAGCGGAGAATCTCGAAGAAGGACGCGAAGGGCGGGGAGGGGGCAGAGAAGAACGGGTGGAATAACGGGTGAGATTCAGTGTCCGTTATGGTTCAAGGAGAACACACCGTTATCGGATACATCCCTTTTCTCGTATGCAGGTGTTTCCGAGAAAATTAAACTGGCCATCGCATCGCTCTAATTTGCCTCAATGTATTAATGCTACCGGGCAAATATGCGCTCGAGCTAATTACATTATAAATTAATAGTCAACAAGGATCGACGGTCATTTCTGTGATAATTGGAACGTGCGCAAGAAATATTTTTTTGCTTTAATCGCGTAAAGCGCCGCGAACGACGAAATAAAATCTTCGCGAATCTCTGTGGATTCAGTCATATTTTTAAAAAAAGATGTTGAGTAATTTTTATCATATATCAATTGTCTACTGCGATAAAGTCATTTGATAGGTCAAGAATCATATGCAAAATCAAAAAGATTAGAAAACAACTTAAGCTTACGATTAAAGTTCCGAGATAAAAAATTTAAAAAAAAAAATATATGACAATTATATACAAGAAACTGCTGTGATATTGAAAAGGAAAATGCGATTTTGCAAGATTATTCTCGTCGGATTAAAATCGAGTGTTGTTCGGATTATCATTGTAATCGGATAAACATTTGTAATCGATATTGTCGTTCAAGCTCATTTGATTAAACGTTAGAATCGAACTCGTAATAATCGTGAGAATTAATATCGTTTCTCGCGCGATTGAGAGACATCGCTGAGATGAAAAGAGATTAGGCGAGTACATGACCACACAGCTTTGTCCGAGGCTATCCTTGAGAATCGCCTCTGCACCGGGGAAGTTTTATCGCTATGTATATATACGCCGCACGCGCGTTTCTCGTATACGAATCGCATACGTAGCGAATGCACGCGGCGGCTAAATTTTTCAGGAACGTCCGCATCATCATCGAGGCGCTTCTTATTTTTTACCAGAGGTTCCGCAGCACGTTCCCCCCATCCCTTTGTCTCTCTCCATCGTATCGCGTCGTGTTTTCTCCTACGGTTTTTTTTCTTTCTCTCTCTCTCTCTCTCTCTCTTTTTCTTTGACGTTCGATGTTCGCGAGATCTATTTATACCTAGGTCCGCGCTGTTTTCAACTTGCTGCACGACCGTGCAACAAACCTAAGCCGCGTCGCTCGTAAAAATAGGGAACGAATCGGGCGATGGACGCGCCGGGAGGAAAGCGTACGATTTGAAAAAATAATCGCATCGCAGGTGCGAGCGAGAAATATCATTTTCAACGGTAAAATGCGTCAAAAAACTTAGGAGGATCCCTAATTTATAGATTTACAATGCGTGACTTAACACGTGGTCCCTCCCCAACGTGTCGTTTGCATCTACGTAAAAAAAAAACCCAACGTCCTTGTGCGAAACATGGTACGGATACCGTGCCAAAACTCGCAGGTATTAAAATCCTACGACCTAAAAAAAATACGTAATCGCCCGCAGTTAGTGAACGAAAAAAAAAAAAGAACAAATAAAACTGCTCGCGCGGCAACGTGGCGAAATCGGGTATGAGGGGAAAAGAGAGAGAGAGAGAGAGAGAGAGAGAGAGAGAAAAAAAAAAAGAAAAAACCGATTACTCCCACGCGCGGCGAGAGAGAGCTCCGCGCGCCAGACGAGGCGTGGTACGGTGGAAAACGAGAGTGAACCGCGTAGAATTGAGCGCGTACGCGCGGCGACCGTGGCACGGTCGCGGCGCGGCCCCGGAGCGAGACGCACGAGACAGACAAAACGAGGTTCGAGCGCCTCTCGCGGCGCACGGAGAGCGAGCGAGGAGCGATAGAGGGATTACGTCATGTACCAGGCACTCTCTAACGTCTGGCATTATCTTCGTCTAGCGCGAGTCTAGCCGGCACCAGTCCGAACGGTACTAACGCCGCCGTTGTCGCGGCCGCCGCGGCCGCCGCCGCCGCCGCCGCCGCCACCGCCACCGCCGCCGACGCCGTCACCTTTACCGTCTGGCATACATAGGCAAGGGCATACGAGACACGTCACCGTACGCGTCGGGGAGAGATTCATGAAAGGACACACGCACGTATTCTATCTACTAGCTAACTAGGTGTTCAACGGCCCGTATATAAGCGTGTTGGTGCGCGTTTACAAACGCGCGAGTTACACACGCTCTCGCGTGTTGGCGCGTATGCACACGCATCATACACCGCCGCGAATACGCGCATTCGCATACACGTATTTTTGCATGCACGCGTACCGCTATATGACTCGCGCGACAGATACATGCAAGCGCTCATCCCCTCTCTCTCTCTCTCTCTCTCTTTCTCTCTCGCACTCTTTTTTTTTTGCTTTCGCGCCTTCCTCCCTCTCCCCTCTGTCGTTTCTTCTTTCGCTCTAACCCTCGCACATTCTCTCCGTCCATCCTTCTCTTATTCTCTCTATCCTCCCCCCTTCCCTCCGATCGCCCTCTTTAAGTACCCCCTCCCGAACTTTTTACTCTTTCTCTCTCTCTCGCTCTCTCTCTCTGCGTTTTTCTCTCTTTCATTCGCTCCCTCTCCTTCTCCCTGTCATCATCTCTTTCTATTCCATTCGCTCCCTCTCTGTCTTTCCCAAACTTCTTCCTCTGTCTCTAGCGATCGCGTACACCGTGGAAGCCGCGCACAGGCGGCCGAAGGCCACCGGTCTCAGCTGTGGACGTACCTTGATCGTCAAGCGAAAAGTGAAGTGTGGACCTCCTTTGCCCGGCGTCCTTGTCGTTGATGCTAGAGGCCCCCGTGGTACTACTATTCCGATGCGACGACGGCGACGATCACACGTCGAACCTTTGCTCCGACTTCCGCTCTTTCTTCTACCCGCGCCGAAACTATCGTTAAAGGAGAGAGAGAGAGACGCGCCCGTGTGTCGCGTTCGCTCCTTTTCGTTTCTTCTTTTCTTTTTTTATTTTTCAAGTCAGACGCCACTCTCTCTGCCGCCTGATTTCAACCGTACCGTAACGATTCTCTTCCGGCGACGGAAATCGGCCCGAGTCCCTCGCAGAAGGAACGAAACAGTTGTACAATGACAGTTGGTATTATTCACTAGGCGAGTCTCGATGACAGGCGGGACCCGTTTTCTCCGGATTTTCACGTTGTTTCACTCCGGATCTCGTACGACACCGTATGGAGAAAAAAAAAGATTATATTTTTCTCGCGCTACAACTCCTTCTCATTCTTCCTCTTTAACTCGTCATCGGAAACGACGTGACGACACTTTCTTCCTCTCCGCTCTTCAGGGCTGTTTCCTCGTAGATTCGTCGATCGCTCTTTCGATAATTGTGGATTTTCCGATTATTTTTTCAAGACGACGCTGATTGTCAATTACGAGAACACGTCGGACGTGATTTAATGGAGCGTATTTTATACCCGTGGCATCTCTCTCACTTCACACCGTGACCGAGGATCGTTTCTCTTCTTCTTCGAGGAGTTTCCCTTTCCCTCTTCTTCTCGTGTACAACCCGCGTAACTGGATCACCGTAACGCGTACTCGCGATCCCGTAGATACACGCATGGACGCGCACTGCTTTTCCGCCTTGTCCTTCACGCGAGGTCGTCCTCTCCGTTATAACAGAAGAATTACACACTTCTTTCCGCCGACGATGCGATGTGCCACCGGATTACTATTCCGTGCGAACGTATTATACGCGATACTGTCGTACCGTCGAGACAGATAAACGCGTGGCAAAAAAACAAAAAAAAAAATAAAACAAAAAAACAAAAAAAAAATAAAATAAAAGAAAGAACGAGTGAAAAAAATTGTGGAAGGATCCTCGATCGAGGAGGATGAGACAAAATATTCCACCTTATGTGTGTTAACACGCGCCGCAGTATCGTGAGAGCGAGCGAGCGAGCGAGCGAGCGATGACGACGACGACGACGATGTGTCCGCGCGTTTAGAATGTCCTGCGTGTATTATCTTGCGCGCCGACCGCGTCCGAGGACCGAAGGACCCAGCTGCTCCTCGCCGCTTCTTTTGGGACACACACCGGGGGACTACCTAGTCGTAGAGTGATTGGGAACGCGACTGGCCAAAGCACTTGATTCGCGCGCGGTTCGGTTTGCCCGTTGCTGCGCCTCTCCCGTGCAGTTTTTTCGGCAGTCCTGTGGTATGCGTGCGCGCCCGTCGTGCATGTATGCGTGCCGAGTGCCCGTGAGCGCGCGCGACCGCGCGCGTGTATACGATTCACTCTTTCTTTCTCTCTCCCTCTCTCTCCCTCTCTCTCTCTCTCTCTTTCTCGTTCCTTCCTTCTAATAAAAGACGGAGTAACATTTGAAGATCTTTGAGTTCGACAGTTATCTTCGTCGGGTTTGAAAACAGAGCGCACGGGGCGATTCGGTGCTTGTGACGATCCTGAGTAAGGCGGAGCCCGTATATCCTGTGAAGAGAGGTGAGCGGTTGAATCGGATTGGACTAGGGCGCAATTCCGACGGCGGGCGCAAAGAAACTGGTTTCGGTTTTGTGGAGTTTGCACCATTGCACCGCTCTTTCAGTGAGACAGTCCAATTTATGCATCACGGCTATGTAGGCACTACACGATATCAAAACGCTGCGCCCGAGCCTTAAACTTCACTCGTCGTTGTCGTCTCACGCACACATTATCATCGTAATTACTATCAGTCTCATCGTTGTTATTACCATCAGTGCCATTATCGTTATCGTCGTCACTCGTCATCGTTCTCGCTATCGTTAGTAAAATAATTTATAAAATCAGTGTTTTGACGTGTTACTTTGTTCAACGGACGGAGATTCAAATAAAACAAGAAGAAGAAAAGGAAGAATCTATGTGTCTATTTATCTGTCTCATTCTTCGGTTCTCAATTACGTGAAAGTGCCTACGCAAACTAAATTTAATCCAAATGATCTGAAACATCACGCACCGGTCACAAATAATAAAACGAACATTTCTCTCGTCGTTTCTTTCTTTACCTCTTCGCGCGTGCCGCGTCCGCATATCGTTCGATGCAGTTGCGCGCAACGGTGTAAACGTAATCGCGAGTAAAGTTGCAGCCACTACCGCCTTCGTCGCTGCTGTCACTACCATCGCCACCGTCGCCACCGCCGCCGCCGCCGCCGCCGCCACCGCCACCGCCGCCGACGCCGTCACCTTTACCGTCTGGCATACATAGGCAAGGGCATACGAGACACGTCACCGTACGCGTCGGGGAGAGATTCATGAAAGGACACACGCACGTATTCTATCTACTAGCTAACTAGGTGTTCAACGGCCCGTATATAAGCGTGTTGGTGCGCGTTTACAAACGCGCGAGTTACACACGCTCTCGCGTGTTGGCGCGTATGCACACGCATCATACACCGCCGCGAATACGCGCATTCGCATACACGTATTTTTGCATGCACGCGTACCGCTATATGACTCGCGCGACAGATACATGCAAACGCTCATCCCCTCTCTCTCTCTCTCTCTCTCTTTCTCTCTCGCACTCTTTTTTTTTTGCTTTCGCGCCTTCCTCCCTCTCCCCTCTGTCGTTTCTTCTTTCGCTCTAACCCTCGCACATTCTCTCCGTCCATCCTTCTCTTATTCTCTCTATCCTCCCCCCTTCCCTCCGATCGCCCTCTTTAAGTACCCCCTCCCGAACTTTTTACTCTTTCTCTCTCTCTCGCTCTCTCTCTCTGCGTTTTTCTCTCTTTCATTCGCTCCCTCTCCTTCTCCCTGTCATCATCTCTTTCTATTCCATTCGCTCCCTCTCTGTCTTTCCCAAACTTCTTCCTCTGTCTCTAGCGATCGCGTACACCGTGGAAGCCGCGCACAGGCGGCCGAAGGCCACCGGTCTCAGCTGTGGACGTACCTTGATCGTCAAGCGAAAAGTGAAGTGTGGACCTCCTTTGCCCGGCGTCCTTGTCGTTGATGCTAGAGGCCCCCGTGGTACTACTATTCCGATGCGACGACGGCGACGATCACACGTCGAACCTTTGCTCCGACTTCCGCTCTTTCTTCTACCCGCGCCGAAACTATCGTTAAAGGAGAGAGAGAGAGACGCGCCCGTGTGTCGCGTTCGCTCCTTTTCGTTTCTTCTTTTCTTTTTTTATTTTTCAAGTCAGACGCCACTCTCTCTGCCGCCTGATTTCAACCGTACCGTAACGATTCTCTTCCGGCGACGGAAATCGGCCCGAGTCCCTCGCAGAAGGAACGAAACAGTTGTACAATGACAGTTGGTATTATTCACTAGGCGAGTCTCGATGACAGGCGGGACCCGTTTTCTCCGGATTTTCACGTTGTTTCACTCCGGATCTCGTACGACACCGTATGGAGAAAAAAAAAGATTAGATTTTTCTCGCGCTACAACTCCTTCTCATTCTTCCTCTTTAACTCGTCATCGGAAACGACGTGACGACACTTTCTTCCTCTCCGCTCTTCAGGGCTGTTTCCTCGTAGATTCGTCGATCGCTCTTTCGATAATTGTGGATTTTCCGATTATTTTTTCAAGACGACGCTGATTGTCAATTACGAGAACACGTCGGACGTGATTTAATGGAGCGTATTTTATACCCGTGGCATCTCTCTCACTTCACACCGTGACCGAGGATCGTTTCTCTTCTTCTTCGAGGAGTTTCCCTTTCCCTCTTCTTCTCGTGTACAACCCGCGTAACTGGATCACCGTAACGCGTACTCGCGATCCCGTAGATACACGCATGGACGCGCACTGCTTTTCCGCCTTGTCCTTCACGCGAGGTCGTCCTCTCCGTTATAACAGAAGAATTACACACTTCTTTCCGCCGACGATGCGATGTGCCACCGGATTACTATTCCGTGCGAACGTATTATACGCGATACTGTCGTACCGTCGAGACAGATAAACGCGTGGCAAAAAAACAAAAAAAAAAATAAAACAAAAAAACAAAAAAAAAATAAAATAAAAGAAAGAACGAGTGAAAAAAATTGTGGAAGGATCCTCGATCGAGGAGGATGAGACAAAATATTCCACCTTATGTGTGTTAACACGCGCCGCAGTATCGTGAGAGCGAGCGAGCGAGCGAGCGAGCGAGCGAGCGAGCGAGCGAGCGAGCGAGCGAGCGAGCGAGCGAGCGAGCGAGCGAGCGAGCGAGCGAGCGAGCGAGCGAGCGAGCGAGCGAGCGAGCGAGCGAGCGAGCGAGCGAGCGAGCGAGCGAGCGAGCGAGCGAGCGAGCGAGCGAGCGAGCGAGCGAGCGAGCGAGCGAGCGAGCGAGCGAGCGATGACGACGACGACGACGATGTGTCCGCGCGTTTAGAATGTCCTGCGTGTATTATCTTGCGCGCCGACCGCGTCCGAGGACCGAAGGACCCAGCTGCTCCTCGCCGCTTCTTTTGGGACACACACCGGGGGACTACCTAGTCGTAGAGTGATTGGGAACGCGACTGGCCAAAGCACTTGATTCGCGCGCGGTTCGGTTTGCCCGTTGCTGCGCCTCTCCCGTGCAGTTTTTTCGGCAGTCCTGTGGTATGCGTGCGCGCCCGTCGTGCATGTATGCGTGCCGAGTGCCCGTGAGCGCGCGCGACCGCGCGCGTGTATACCTTTCTTTCTTTCTTTCTCTCTCCCTCTCTCTCCCTCTCTCTCTCTCTCTCTTTCTCGTTCCTTCCTTCTCTACCTCTCTCTCTTTCTCTCTTTCTCTCTTTCTCTCTTTCTCTCTTTCTCTCCTTCCCTCTTTCTTTCTCTCTATATCTGCACGAAGAGCTCTTTTTCGTTCTCCTTCCCTCCTCGCCGTTCTTCCTATATCCCTCTCTCGCTTCCCTCGTTTTTAACACGAGCGTGTGCCGCCCGCTTGCACACACGCGTGTATGTGCCGGACCCTCGCGTGTGCGTGCGTGGCCCCGTAATGTACGCCGAAGAGCGACCCTGTGTGCACGAACAAGAGAGGGAGTGAGCTAGGAAGAGCGCGAGCAAACGAGTATATATACGATCGTATATATACGCGTATGCACGTAAGTATATATGTATATAACACGTCCGTCCGATCCGGCCCGTCGTCGTCGTTGTCGTTGTCGTCGTCGTACGGTGCGTGCGTGCGTGCGTGCGTGCGTGCGTGCGTGCGTGCATGCATGCGTGCGTGCATGCGTGCGTGCGCGTCCCGGGTAGGCGAGGGTATAGTTACCGAAATGTTAACCTCGTGGAACCACTTTTTATTGAGTGTCGCAAAATTCATAGGAACCTCGCGACGCGAGGAGAGGGGTTAACCCGGCCCCCGCTCCTCGCGCGAACCACGTTGGCGGGGCTGACGCCGCGAGAGGGACGGCAACCCCTACCCCCCCTCCCCCTCCCGTATTACGGGAGCCCCCACGACACCCCTCCGCGTATCACCAGACGCTCCCTCCTCCTCCTCCTTCTCCTGCTCCGTCACTTCCTTCTCCTCGTTCTCCTGATCCGCGTCCTCATCCGCGTCCTCATCTTCGTTTCACACCCCTCGCCCCTCGCCCCACGCTCCCGCGAGTGCCGAGGCCCTGGTCCTCGCCAATTCTTCGGCCCCACCATTTCCTCGCTAGTGGCCCCCAACCCTCGGTTTAGTTTCTTCCTCCCCCTCCCCTCTCGCGCCCTGGCACCCTTGGTCTCGAGTTGTGCACCGCTTCGGCTGTTTCCCCTCGCTTCGCGTCTCGAGTCTCGTTCGTGCCGACCAATCGCCCTCTCTCCCTCCTTCTTTTCTACTCTCCATCGCTTAGCCCATCCGCTTGTTTCTCTCTTCCCTTCTGTTCTTTTCTTTTCTCCTCTTGGCCCTTTCTTCTCTTTGCTTTTTTTTCTCCCTCTATCTCTTCCTCTTTTCTCCTTCTTTCTCGTCTCTTATCCTTTCCTATTCACCCTTTGCTGCGCCCTTACGAGCTTCTTTCCCTTCGCTCTTCCTCTTACTTCTCGCTTCTCCGTTTCTCCTTTCCATCGCTCCTTTCGTTCTTCTCGTCTCTTCTTGTCCCGTTTCGTCTCATCTCCGCTGTCAGCTCTCGAAACCAACTAAAGAAGTCTTGTTGCTCCTCCTCCTTCCCTCTTCTCTGGTTCTAGCGTTTGACATTGCCGACACTATGCCTTGCTTCTCGCCCTCCTCCTCTTACCAGTTATATTACCACCCTGTCGTGTCTGGTATTTAGCCTCTCCATAAGCAAACTTACGTACGCTTAGTCGCGTATAAATGCCACTAAGTTTGTTTTACGCGCATTTCTACGCGCGTAACATTATGCATTATTATTCATTGTTAAATAACGGGATCACTTTTAAAGAATGAATTAAATAAAACGGCTAGATGAAAATTAATCTATCTTTCAAAAGTCTCTGCTTTAAAGCGTATAAAACCAGTTTAGCAACATAGAAAAAACTAATAAAAGTATATTATAACCGCGCTTATGTATTAATACTCGAAAACAATTTATCTCATTTTGCAAAAATCATAATTTGCATTGTGAATATTTCTTTCAATTGAAAAATTAAATTAGCTTGTTTTGTCTCCGTGATGATTCCTAAGATTATATCATCTATCAAGAATCTAAATTAATATAATAAGTCAATAATATTAAAAATTTAAACAATTATAGGGGCTCGAATAATAAAATCAATAATAAATAAAAGGCCAATTGGAACCCGGATGCGTTAGAGCGTGAACAATAATTATTATCCTTTTTTAGGAATATATTAACTATGTATTCTTAAAGAAGGATAATAATTATTGTTCACGCTCTAAGTACCGCGTTTGGGCTCCAATTAGTTTTGATTTCTAAATTAATATCTTCTTTTCCTGTCTGACTCGATAAAGTCTATCTAAATCTATGAAAGATCTTCTTTAAGTATCTTTATATCTTCTAAGAGAGTCTTCTGTATGTTCTTAGAGTATCTTCTATATCTTCTTAGAGAGAAACTGGCGAGAGATAGATGAAAAAAAAAACCATGTATTATTATCAATACTAAATGCGACTTGATCGCGTAAGCTGATCTATGAAAGGTATATATCGTCATCGACGATGTGAAAAGAAACCTATTCAGTTTCTTCATAGGTCAGACAGAAACTTTTAAATCGCTAGCGTTGCATGGCGTAATCGGTAATGATGTATTTTTTTCACCGATAATTCAATTTCTTCTCGCTGATCAACGTATTTTATCAGTCTTTTATTAATCTATAAACGAATATCTTTTAACGTCACTTATAATTCCGATGCATCTGTGTCAATATACTGCAAGGTGTTTTCCCTGTCGACTGTGTCCGAATGTTTCTTTAGATTAGAGCGATAAACGACGAATGCAGATTGCCGTCCTTCACTCGTTTAATCGAGCAGACCGCGATCGATGTTCGCTAGCTGTTCATTGGGATAACGAGCCCAAGGATTTGGCAATACCAAGGCGCTTGTCGCGAACGTCATTGAGCAATCATTTAAGGTACCATTTGCATGGTCCGAAATGCTTAGAGAGAGAAAGAGAGAGAAAGGAGCAATTTTAACTGATTTATTTACAATATGTCATAGATTGTTTTTTCCGATGGTTTAGCCGGCGAGATAGTAAAAATTTTAAATCATTTTATGCGTGTGCATATGTATGCGCGCGGGCATAAAGTATTGGCAATTTCATGGGAATAAAAATGACCGAAACATTCGACAACATCGAGTAAACTGCATCTTTAAATTCGAATGAAAATATCAATATAATATAAAGTAAATCTTTCTAATTTACGGAAATAACAATTGTAAAGTTCAATCCGAGAAGCACTTATGAAAATACAAAGACGTATCAATTACTAGAAGTAATTTCAGTTTTCAGCTTTTCATGCAGGAGACAATTATAGAAGAAAATTTTCTTCTATAATTGTCTCCTGCATTGTTTTCTACATATAATTGCTGCTCCTTCGTTTCATTCGGGTATATTTTCGAGTAATGAATAATATTTTCGCGCTTCTAAACAGGAAATTTATTCTGCTAATAATGTATAAAAATACTTGACTGATTGTGAGTTAACGAGTATTTAAAATATATATTTTATTGCGTTTTATATGTTATAATTTGATAAAATCAAAAATTTGAAAGTTAATTTATTTTATATTCCGAATTTTATTTCTTATTTTATGAATTATATTACACTCTAAGAAAGATATGAAGAATAATCCGTTGTAGTGGATTACCACGTAATAAGACAAGCTAAAACTTTGACGTAGAATTAATCATATCGTAGTAAAGAAAGAGGAAGAGAGAGAGAGAGAGAGAGAGAGAGAGAGAGAGAGCCGAATGTGTTAACTACCAATTAGATTGCGGCTTTAAGCTTATCGTGGTGTATTGTCGAACCTAACGAGGTGGTCAATTAAGAGCAAATAAACAGGAATTGCAAATGACTCGCGAGATAGTAATCAACTTGACCCTAGTCCTCGGATTTCAGCTTGATATAATACAATTCTAAACACGCGATATGAAACGATCATCATATAGCCTAAAATTCTGTATTTATGTCAGACAATTGCCAGCGTGAATGACCTACCGTTACTTTTTCTTGCTAAAGTCCATAAACACAACAGGATTATTTTGAAGAGGATTAAAGAATGGTAAAAACCATCCGCGAAGAAATATATAATAATTGTAATCTCTCGGCTTGTATTCAATTACGCAAATTATTACAGATCGGTAGGTAAGATAACTAACGATAGTCCGCTAATGATGTACTAATATATGTAGAATGTGAGATAAGTATCAATTGATTTGATTGAAGAGCAAGCGTCATAAATTCAGATGTGATGTTTTCGTATAAATAGCTATTTTTATTTCAAAATATAAATCTATAGCGAGAAAGAAAAATTTGAAAAAATTTCCATTACAAACACAACAATTTTTCTCTGAAAATAGTCAGTGTTTAAAGGAAAATTTAAAATAAGAAAACGTTATTGTGTATATGTACATATAATAGCTATGAAATATTTTTATATGATTGAAATTAAGAAAGAAGATATTAACGCGATGTATAATTGATATATTTCTGTGTCTCAAACATAATGACAGAATTGATAATTTTTATTATTTCTACTTATATTTTGAAAAGAAGATATTAGTAGAAAAATTATCGGTACGAATATGTTGATTCACCTTGGCCGCACACAAAGGCACGAAGAGAAAGACGAAGAGAGGTACGACATCATCGCGCCTGATGCAAGCGCCACTATATCGAATACCGCCTGGTTGCTGTATACTTTGTTACGCAATATCTCGAATCTGCAGGAATTCGCGGCCGTCGTCTTATTGTCTCCTCTCTATCTCTCTCTTTCTTCCGAGGAGAGTTGTCGCGAACGCCGACTTTCTTGAAAGGTGAATGCAACATTTGATGCTGCGTTTTGCCGGCATGTGAAATTTCGCGAGACTATAAATGTAAAAATTCCTTTACGCATAATCGTCGTCATCGTCATCCTGTTGACAAATGTGCCGAATATGTTGATAGAGCTTCGCACGTGTTTGTATCGAAATCGTTAATCTCTAAAAGACGTTCAATAACGTCGCGATACTATTAATCCCGTCGTCTCACGCACATTGCGGTATATTTGTGTTCTGACTAACGCGACAGATAAGATTATAGTTTATATGGAAAGCGAAATATGTGTTGCGTTGGTCTATGCGCGTTTTGCGTCAGATCGATCTTGCGATATGATGACGAGAATAATCAAGAAACGCGAGAAGTCATCTCTCTCTCTCTCTCTCTCGGCAGGAAAAAAATTTCTTACATTAATTTTTCATAATTATTGCCAGAGACACACGCAATGAATAAGAAGATAACTTGTTGTGAAATAAGTATTGGTGATTTGAAGATTTTTCTACGTCAAAGATTTATATTAAAAAATTTAAAAAAATATACTGTTAGTAAAAATTATTGATTGATAGTGAGAAAAAGTACATTTGTTGCGATCGAAATGTCAAGTGTATATTTAAAAGATTATATTCAATTCTATTATGCACGTCAATGATTTCGCTTGCTCTTCCGGTTTCGAAATCTCGCCAAGTTTTTGCTTTTGTGTTTCCACTTGTAAAGTTGTCTCTTTTTCGCGCGTATATATATTGGCTATCCTTTATAGTAATATTTTTGTCGATTAAACCTTGATCCCTCTGTGTATCCGGAACATTCGTAGAAAATAAAATTTCCTCGAAAGTCAACTCTCTTGTTGCTTGAATCGTGTTGTGACAGCAACGCTAAATACGATAAAGACGTGATAAAGTTGCAAACATATTCTTTTTGTCTTAATATATTGATTCAACGTGTTATATACTTCCCTCATTTTATTCTGATGTAATAGTAATACATGCTCAAATTATAAAATAAAATGATATACCCGGAATGAATTAAATATATATCGATCATTGGTTTTCATTAAATCTTTTCCGCTATTTTTTAAAATCTTTCATGTATTCTAATATTTTGTAAAACATTTCTATAATAAATTGCAAATTATTTGTTGCATGACATCATACGATGACGGTCGTATAGTATCTTATTGTTAGTGAGATATCTCGAGCGTAGCATATACAGATCCAAAAATTGCAATTTATTTATCCAACGTTTATCTAGTCTTTGCAAGAGCGACTTGAACCGATCAAGCGGTAATCTAGAGTTAAACCTATGGCAAGGATAGACTCGCCGCGGTCCCGCGAGTGCACGCGCTCCGACATTATTCGAAAATTTTGGCGTCCCGGGAGCAAGGTGCGGCGGTCCTTTGCACGAAGCACGCTAGCGGATTGGACAGGATGGCTTCCTGCAAGAGAATTCGCTAGTCGATCGGGGGCCATGAACCTCGAACAGGTTGGCCCCTTGGACGTTCACCTTCTGTGCCGCTTCGGCGCTCGCTTCCCCCCTTGGTCCCCCCCTGTCTCCCCTCCCTCTCCACCCCCTGTTCTCGCAGTTGCTGCATCTCTCCTGCTTCCTAAGGGTACGTTCGCCTTTATCCCGTCCTCGTCCCCTCTTCCCTCCCCCTCCCCCTTCGTCGCTCTTCTTGCTGCCTCCCTCTATTCTTCCCCTCCATCTTTCGCGCGAGCCACGCTACTCTATTTCTCGTTTCATCCTCTATCTACCCGTCTCTGCACGTCCATTCGTCTCAATATAATGTACGTCTATCCGTCGCATCGCGCGTCCGCATATATTCGATCCATGCATTTGTGCGTTTACTTGTCACTTTTCTTTTTCTTTCTCTTTCCTTCCCTTTCTCTCCGGCGGCTATTTTCAAAGTAGTTGGCAGAGATGAGAAAATTTTGTGTTGCCACACGAATGTTACTGCGTGCATTTCGTGCGCTGTTCAACGTTGTTTAATTCCGATGAGAGCGATAGTCTTTATTTTAAATTTATTATATATTGTTCAAAGACTATTGCTTCTCTCCTCTTCCAAATTCTTTTACCATAAACCTTTCCATACGATTTATATATTACGCTATAAATTATATATTTTAATGTACATACATTCTCCCGTTATGAAAATTATTATATTAGCGATGCCCTATTTACACACAGGAACAGGAAAGGCGCACACTCGCGTCCTTCTCTCATGCAATTTCAGGATATTTCGACGGTGTCTTTTTGGAATTCCACGTTCAGCGCATTAATCACGCAAGCGCGTACCTGTTCTCAAAATTTTTTGCTTGTACGGCATATCTTTTTTTTCTTGCGCAATGTATTCAGTCGTTGGTTGCGAAATTACGACATACCACATTGCTAACCCTATTCATCGCTCGATACACAATTTCGCAAGAAATTTTATTCTCGCACTGCACATTTTCTTTTCTGTTTATCTAATCAGAAGATTAGATTGCATTGGTCAACAAAACCAACATTATTCAATTATCTTAAATAGTATGTCGCAAATTTATATTCGTTTAGCTAATTAATAATTGCGTAATACACGCATACACACACACTCGAGCTTGTAAAATTAGGCGAGTAAAGTACAATGCAATTTTCTAAATGTAAATTTGAGAAGCCTCGAAACTACTAGAATATTAATAATTATGCAAAGTAAAAACAAAATTAGTTTCGTAAGAATTAATTCGTATAGCACGATATTTTTTTACTTTTTTTATTTATATCCTAGTTTTTTCCTTTTCACAATCATGTGATTTATATAATGATTCATTATACATAGTTGTATAATCTATTTCTAATTTTTTATGAAACAAATGAAAAATTTCAGTCGCTTTCGCGAAATAGAAAAGTTCGAGATATTTATTGCGGACATACACACACACACACACACACACACACACACACATAGAATTAAGATTAGATCTCAATTTTCTAATATTTGGCAACAAAGCAACATTATTGAATCTTGTGGCGGAATTTATTTAAAACACATCGGGGATGGATTGGAACCCCTTTTCTTAGAACTCCTCGATTGAATGACGCAAGATGCATTATGAAATTTCTGAAAGAGACTCATAGGGGACAAGGTTTTCAAACCTGCGTATGCATTTTTCACGGCATCGTTCCGCAAATAATACATGTAACCGGATTTAACCATGCGAATGCATCATATATTGTAGTTAATCGTTGCACAATCGATACATTTGTAATATTCCATTCTGCTTTAATGAACTTAAATGGCTTTTCGATTCTTATTTCGAAACTTGAAAGATAAAAGACAAAAAATCTTTTCTCCCACTTTCTTATGTTGAATGACATTTGAAACAGACGACGCCTCTGCAAATTGTGGTTATTTATGATCACAATATTATTTCACAGTATTCTAGACATATGAGAAAAAGAAGTATGCTCTGTGATAGAAGAGCTTATCACGAGATGTCTAGTGATATTTATGATCCAGCATTACGAGAGAGAGCTCACATGAAAGTTTCAGATTATTCAATTTATGTGTGTGTGTGTATAATATATAATTACAATTATAATATATAATATATAATTATAATATATAAT
>NW_021851451.1:817187-826291 GCF_003651465.1 Formica exsecta | reverse complement strand
CCCCCCTGTCTCCCCTCCCTCTCCACCCCCTGTTCTCGCAGTTGCTGCATCTCTCCTGCTTCCTAAGGGTACGTTCGCCTTTATCCCGTCCTCGTCCCCTCTTCCCTCCCCCTCCCCCTTCGTCGCTCTTCTTGCTGCCTCCCTCTATTCTTCCCCTCCATCTTTCGCGCGAGCCACGCTACTCTATTTCTCGTTTCATCCTCTATCTACCCGTCTCTGCACGTCCATTCGTCTCAATATAATGTACGTCTATCCGTCGCATCGCGCGTCCGCATATATTCGATCCATGCATTTGTGCGTTTACTTGTCACTTTTCTTTTTCTTTCTCTTTCCTTCCCTTTCTCTCCGGCGGCTATTTTCAAAGTAGTTGGCAGAGATGAGAAAATTTTGTGTTGCCACACGAATGTTACTGCGTGCATTTCGTGCGCTGTTCAACGTTGTTTAATTCCGATGAGAGCGATAGTCTTTATTTTAAATTTATTATATATTGTTCAAAGACTATTGCTTCTCTCCTCTTCCAAATTCTTTTACCATAAACCTTTCCATACGATTTATATATTACGCTATAAATTATATATTTTAATGTACATACATTCTCCCGTTATGAAAATTATTATATTAGCGATGCCCTATTTACACACAGGAACAGGAAAGGCGCACACTCGCGTCCTTCTCTCATGCAATTTCAGGATATTTCGACGGTGTCTTTTTGGAATTCCACGTTCAGCGCATTAATCACGCAAGCGCGTACCTGTTCTCAAAATTTTTTGCTTGTACGGCATATCTTTTTTTTCTTGCGCAATGTATTCAGTCGTTGGTTGCGAAATTACGACATACCACATTGCTAACCCTATTCATCGCTCGATACACAATTTCGCAAGAAATTTTATTCTCGCACTGCACATTTTCTTTTCTGTTTATCTAATCAGAAGATTAGATTGCATTGGTCAACAAAACCAACATTATTCAATTATCTTAAATAGTATGTCGCAAATTTATATTCGTTTAGCTAATTAATAATTGCGTAATACACGCATACACACACACTCGAGCTTGTAAAATTAGGCGAGTAAAGTACAATGCAATTTTCTAAATGTAAATTTGAGAAGCCTCGAAACTACTAGAATATTAATAATTATGCAAAGTAAAAACAAAATTAGTTTCGTAAGAATTAATTCGTATAGCACGATATTTTTTTACTTTTTTTATTTATATCCTAGTTTTTTCCTTTTCACAATCATGTGATTTATATAATGATTCATTATACATAGTTGTATAATCTATTTCTAATTTTTTATGAAACAAATGAAAAATTTCAGTCGCTTTCGCGAAATAGAAAAGTTCGAGATATTTATTGCGGACATACACACACACACACACACACACACACACACACACACACACACACACACACACACACACACACACACACACACACACACACACACACACACACACACACACACACACACACACACACACACACACACACACACACACACACACACACACACACACACACACACACACACACACACACACACACACACACACACACACACACACACACACACACACACACACATAGAATTAAGATTAGATCTCAATTTTCTAATATTTGGCAACAAAGCAACATTATTGAATCTTGTGGCGGAATTTATTTAAAACACATCGGGGATGGATTGGAACCCCTTTTCTTAGAACTCCTCGATTGAATGACGCAAGATGCATTATGAAATTTCTGAAAGAGACTCATAGGGGACAAGGTTTTCAAACCTGCGTATGCATTTTTCACGGCATCGTTCCGCAAATAATACATGTAACCGGATTTAACCATGCGAATGCATCATATATTGTAGTTAATCGTTGCACAATCGATACATTTGTAATATTCCATTCTGCTTTAATGAACTTAAATGGCTTTTCGATTCTTATTTCGAAACTTGAAAGATAAAAGACAAAAAATCTTTTCTCCCACTTTCTTATGTTGAATGACATTTGAAACAGACGACGCCTCTGCAAATTGTGGTTATTTATGATCACAATATTATTTCACAGTATTCTAGACATATGAGAAAAAGAAGTATGCTCTGTGATAGAAGAGCTTATCACGAGATGTCTAGTGATATTTATGATCCAGCATTACGAGAGAGAGCTCACATGAAAGTTTCAGATTATTCAATTTATGTGTGTGTGTGTATAATATATAATTACAATTATAATATATAATATATAATTATAATATATAATTATATAATACATATAATTTTTTTAAGATTTTTTTTTGATATTTTATAAAAAGACAATTGATATTATTCCGTGCTTCACATTTAACGGAACAAACGTTCTAAATTAATATGTTATTTGAATTATTTTTTTCGGAATAATCCTAATAATGCTGTAAAATGTGAAGGTAATTATTTATATGATTGTTTTTTCTGCGACACATTAAAATTAACAGTTCTTAATCGCAAAAAATTCTCAACGTAATGTAGATGCAAAACTTTACGTCAAAGTATGCCAGTTGTTACGTGTGATATCACTTTTGTTATCGTTATTACTTCTGGAAAATATACATTTTGCAAAACACGATGAAGTAATATAATAACAGATACAGTACTGGTGTCGGGACTAGCGTCGAAAATATAAGTATTTTACTTTAAAACGGAATTTGAAATAATAAATGTGAAGATTAGAATAATAATTGCTCCATAATTTACTAATAAGGCGATAACAACACTGAGAAATGTTCTCGCTGTTTTCCACTCTACGCATACGCGATTTAAGACGATTTAATAAGAAAATAAATATTACTAAGACCATCAACTTGTTGATGGCTTTATTAAAGAGTCTTATTTAATTAAAACGTAATTTTCTCATTCTTAGAACATACAAATAATATATACCGATTTTAATCGCGGAAATAAAAACGTTCGCGCATATTTTCATGGACGCAATAACATAATCGCCGAATGGTAATCGTTGTTTTTTTGTGAGCCGATGGCAATCGATTCCGCAGGTTGGTCTACGGGATTATGCGTTGCCCTGTGGGATGACAGTGCGTGAGAACCCGCCTTTCCGGACGCAAATGACTGGCTAATGGACGATTATTATGCGCATCCTTGCAAATTTGGCCAGGAACGTTTGTTAAGCGCGTCCGCGTGCATCGTATGCGAGAACAAGCCGTACGTATACGTCGTTTGTACATTTCGTGGGGTAATAATAATACACGAATACGCGCGGTAGATGTAAGATAGTTATAATTAGGCATTTATTCGAGGCTAGCAACGTGCTGGTTACTCATGTGAACTTCCTTTTTGGTAATTCGGGAATACGCCGAAACGTTGTCGGGGAGCTACGGCGAGTATACAACCGAAATTACTCGCCTGCAAGCGCACGCGCTCTCATATGTGTGTATCGACGATTCTCTTAATTAGCGCGCGCGTTAATTGCAAGTGCAACACTTGTACGAAAAAGAAAAAAGGAAATTCGCCCTTCGTACATTTATGTGACGCACGTATATCCTTATTCTCCCCACGATCTATAGGCGGAAATCGTTGCATCGTATATATATATATATATATAATGGCTTCCGTCTCGAGAAATGCTTTCAATTATCCCTCACGGAATAACGGAACCTTCCACGGTGAAGATCGCGCAGAGAGTGCTCCGCGTCAAGATTTAAACCGCAAGAATCTTATTCCCTCAAGTATTTTATCAGATCAATATTTTTTTTTTTTCAAATAAAAATTAATATTAAATTAATACCTATGAATAATTTTTATTTCTAATTTCCCGAGTAGGTCGGAAAAAAACTAAAAAGATTGTATAAATTTCAAATAAGATACAGTTTGAAGTCGATTGAGTTAAATAAGTTTTTTCCTTGACTTGTTTAATCAAATATTACTTCAATATTAAATAACTTTGTAGTTATGCGTGTCACTTTAAAAATTAGATTACATAGATTATCCAGTTTCATTAAGAAATATCTTTTCGATGTTTCACGAAACACATCGTGTACGATTCGTAGCGATATTTTTATTTTTACATATTTCACGTTTCCCTATTTTCTGTTCGCCTTGAATTTTCGTAAACACGTATATGACTTACGTCACGTACGGTTATTCAGTTAATTAAGTCGCGCGGTAAGACTAACATCTGCGCTTATCTGTCTCGCGATGCGAAACGTGTTCCGAAAAGGCACCGAACGGACAGAAAAGGGTTCATTGTAACATCGTACGTTCAAACATTGCATTTACTTAACTTTGTTTTTAAGAAATTATATTAATGTTCTGCAAGACTTGATACTTAACATTTAGCGATTCGATCCGATACGATGTCACGTACGGTCGTTTGTCATCCGATGCATTTGTATCCGCGCACCTGTTTTTCAAAACGAATGGTAACCTTAATGCGGCAGGATGTGCTTTAATATCGATGCATCCTTCGTTCTCTACATAAATATTTAACTTCACCTCGTTAAAGGAACCGGAAGGGAAAGTTTTTATTTCACAAAAGGTCGCAAGAATCTTTGGAAATTACAGAGATTTCGCTCTAACAAATAATTATACGCTTAACATATAATATTCTGCAAAAAATATGATACTTATATTTTGACGAGACGTTATAAGTCTCGTAGTCTCTTCTCTACGGAAAGAATTTTTCAAATGTCATCACAATATATATTATTATTATTATTATTTATAGATGATCGGAGTCGTTGATTACGGGAATGAAAATTACAAAATTGAGAATGAGAGATGGAATCATATTACGGCGTAGCCGAAATATCGCAGAGTTTAAAATTGTTAATTTGCATTTCATAAGTTTAATTTTAGATTCATAATTCAATGATTTAAAAGATTCTTACGTACCGAGCATTTCGTATGTGAATTTGAAGAATTTTTTGTTTACAAATAAAAGCGTCATAATGTCTTTACGGCTCTTTAATATTGCTCACAGAAATTTACTAAAACAGATTTCAGCATAAGATAACATAGCTATTTTTAACAGCGCTGCATCTATTAAATAGAAAAAAAAAACAAAGCACGCTATTTAAAAGTAAGATAATATCTTAAATTAAAACATTACGAAATACGAGCTAAAGCGTGCTGTATTCCATTAGAATTTTATATAGCTTCTTGAAGAAGGTCGCGATAGCATTATCATTTTTCACTCAATTTGTGAATCCATCAACCGCACTGTTATGTATATGTATGATCATGTAATGTCTCTTATTCTCTCTCCTATTCTTTCAAACGCGCGAGAACAACGGTACGTGTTAGTCGTTATGTGGTCTATACACGATTATTCACACGCTGGCTCGGGCATTATGTGAGACGATCATTACGACGAGACGCGGCCAGACGTCTTGACCTTCGTCTAAATTCACGTCACTGACCGTAACGCGAGTCTAATACGAAAGAGAAATGAATCGTATTGTGCTGGAGAAGAGAAGAAGGCTAAACTAGTAGATACATTTTATCCGCGAGCAGTGGTGGATTTCTCGATAGGCGAAACGCATGTTTCAGATCCTTTAGACGATCTCGCATTTGAAAGAGAGAAAAAAAGAAGCTGTTTGAGAAATATTCACATCTAAACGTTCCATATGATAGATAAGATATTTTCACAAAAAAATATTTTATTCTTTTTTATATGATATCATACTTATAATGTTTGTGATTTATCTTTTACAAGTATATTCGACAATTTTTTTTCATATTTATTTATTAAATAAAATACATTAATGATAATTATATATCATATGTATGGTTGATTAAATTCCTAGCAATTTTTTTTTTTTATCGGAAAGACCTCGAGTCTTCACTCTCATAGATCCCCACTGAATTCGTTACTGAACGCGTCATAGACGAAAAAGAGAGAGAGAGAGAGAGAGAGAGAGAAAGAGAGAGAGAGAATTCTATATCTGACGGTTTTGTTTTCACAAAGCCGTCTAACCAGATGCGTGTTTCGAGTCGCAATTCGAGTCTGACTCGCGGCACTCCGGCAAATAAAGCCAAGGACAACTAAATCGCGGCGGAACTGTTTGTTTTCGCGGTTTGCATTAGGAAATTTACGAGTCTCTGAGGAATTTTTTTCTTCACAGCACAGCACGCACGATGCAACGGACGATTAAGATACGCGGGATATTGAACCGGCAATGCGTCTGCGTTCGTTGAGCAAAGCGTCCTATTTTATTTTCCCCACATGATTATGAAAGTTATTAATGTATCTTATTTAATTCAACAACCCGGAACTTGGTTACTTGAAGAGAGATATCCGATCTCTTACGTCTCGCTCTTCTCGTTTTGCGTAATAAAGTCGCAAAGTATACAAATGTTTCAACATTTCGGTCGTAGGAAAGATCAGTTTGACGTCGCTGATAAGAACGCTTCTTATCGAAACTAAGCTCGAGATATGAGATAGTTTCGCATACCTCTCTTTCGACGTTACGGCGACACGAAACGTCTTGAACGACAGAAAGTAAAGTTAATTTTCAACGTCATTCTGCGTGCCATTTTATAACGATCCTCGCTCCACTTCCTACACGTTCGCCCACCCAGGCCACAATCCTGTAATCTTCCCTTTTATTTTATGTTGACTGTGTCCTAACGCGTGTCTTCCGCCTTTGCCCAAAGCGCTCGGCTGCGTGCACACATACGCTTATTTCCGTCTACGCACGGAAAGTGGCCGTTTGCATTTTGCGAAAACGCCGAGTGTGAGCGCAACATATGTAAACCTATAGAAAAAAATATATGTTTGTTTTCGGCAATGTGTAAAATATATATGATAATGTGTAAAAAGATTGATTTTGGTTGAAAAACAACGGAAAACTCTTATAAATCTCCGGCAACTCTTTTCGAGAAATTAGAGTAACCAATGAAAAATAATCAGAAATTATTTGTGTTTTATTTAGAAACTATTTATTATTAGTTTCTACCAAGATTTAAATATTATATATATATATATTCCATATATATATAATTTTATATATATGGATTTTTTACATAGGTACAGCGATCATTTGTGAAAATTGAGAAATTAGTTGTAAGAACAAGTAATTTTTAGATAGTAATTTTCATTATACTGTAAATGAGAAAAGAAAATAAAGATGGAGTTTTCCAAATTCTAACTTTTGAAATTTTTACTTGTATTATCTTTCTTGCCTATCATGTTTCTTAAATCTCAGAATCTTAATTTGTGTAAGTATCGGCGGGGTCAAAGGTTGGCCCTGCAGGGAGAGTTTTTTAGCGGGTGCGAGTCCCGCATATCCCACCGGACCGGCCGGTGCGAATGCATAATGCATTTTTCTCTTCCTTCGCAAAAAAAAAAAAAAAAAAAATCCTAATATTTTTGCGGGTTTTGAAGCTTCGAATTTTTGCGTTTTTTAAAATTTTAATCTGTACCACCTCTTTACTGATTATGTTCTCCTGATACTTTTGCAAATTTCGAAGCTTTATATTTTACGCTTTCTGTAATTTAACTTGGTGCGATCCTGCGATCTCTTTGCTTATCATGTTCTCCTGATACTTTTGCGGATTTCGAAACTTCAAATTTTCCGCTTTCTGTAATTTAACTTCGTGCGATCTCTTTGCTTATCATGTTCTCCTGATACTTTTGCGGATTTCGAAGCTTCAAATTTTCCGCTTTCTGTAATTTAACTTCGTGCGATCTCTTTGCTTATAATGTTCTCCTGATACTTTTGCGGATTTCGAAGCTTTGAATTTTCCGCTTTCTGTAATTTAATTTGGTGCGATCCTGCGATCTCTTTGCTGATCATGTTCTCCTGATACTTTTGCGGATTCCGAAATTTCAAATTTTTCGCTTTCTGTAATTTAACTTCGTGCGATCTTTTTGCTGATCATGTTCTCCTGATACTTTTGCGGATTTCAAAGCTTTAAATTTTCCGCTTTCTAATACACACTGGCATTTTATTACATATATACATATATCGCGTATCGGACGCAATCGCTTTCGCTGTATACTACATTTTGTACACACGCACACACGCATTCATTTTTATTATTATACAGTAATACACACTGGCATTTTATTACATATATACATATATCGCGTATCGGACGCAATCGCTTTCGCTGTACACTACATTTTGTACATACGCACACACGCATTCATTTTTATTATTATACAATAATACACACAGGCATTTTTTTACGTATATACATATATCGGGTATTGGACGCAATCAGATACAATGTGATTTTTCCAGATCAAATCAACTGTTTGTTGTCAATTCCTACATCACCAAAAATAATTTTTCTGCCGCAATAATCATGCTATAATAACATAGTATAAATATATCTCATTAAATAATTTTATCATTAAAAAATAAGCACTCCATAGCTGAGTGATTTGCAAAAGAAGCTGAGTGATGTATTTTAAAAACGTAGTGAAAATTTTTACTATCTAAACATATTACACACACACACACACACACACACACACACACATACATATATATATATAGTTGCTATGCTTTTCAAGAGTATAGTACCGCGAAAATAAGTCTTGTGAAAGATATAAAATATGACAATCGTCTTAAAAAATACAAGTGGACAATTATAAATTGGTAAAAAAAAAATATATATATAAATATATTTCTTTTATAATAATATACATCGATATAAATATAAATGTTAATGAAAGTTAATATTAGTTAATAGTCTCATTAAAACAAAATTGATAGAGCCCTATTTCTCTCAATGAGCCGCTAAGGAAATACAGAGACAGGATAACTGCAAATAACTGAAAGTGTTGGGAATCTATAAGATAATAATAATATTACATTTTATTATTACAGATGCGCATTTATTTGGGAGGATGATAGCTCGAACTATCAGCTCGATTATCCCTATCACAGATTGCGTGGAACGCATCGAGCTGCCATCGCGAATTTTCATCCCACCGGAGCACAGCAGCAATCCGGAGATACACATCGGTCAAGGTAAACAGGCGCGTTTTATTATTTGCCAGGCTACTTTGTTTGCGAAAATTACGTATTCGTGCGACGATCATTGTAACCTCGGTTACGTATTCCCCGGGGTTGATGGCGGTGACGATGGCGGCGACACCCGCGAGAGCGG
>NW_021851451.1:801022-817182 GCF_003651465.1 Formica exsecta | reverse complement strand
GGGGATGAGGGGCAAGGGGAGAAGGGGCGATCGGTGGAGGGGCACCGAGAGGGGTGTGTGTATAAAAGAGTGTGTGCGCGGGGGGTGAGCACGGGTGAGACATCATCATCGCTGTTACTTGAACGTTTTTGTCGGCGAGCAAAGAGGGGGTGGTCGTCATTAATGTGCAGGTAGAGGAGAGTCATATCGAGAGAGCGCTAACCAATTCGTTTGCCGGCCCGCGTTATGGTTTTACTCGCGAGCGAAAGAGAGAGAGAGAGAGAGAAAAAGAGCGCGCAAGGGGGGGGAGGAGGATGCCGAGGAATGAAGGCTAACGACCTTGACCTTGTCTGTGGCGTGTGGGACTGTGTGCACTTGGGGGAAGGAGAACACGGGGGACGGAAGCTGAGAGCGTGCAAGCGCGAGCGCGCGCGGGATCGAAATGTTATTAATGCCGGGCCGCGCGATAGGAGACAAACAAAAATAATTAATATTTATCGTCCGCGATTTGCGCGTGTATGTCCAATCGAAACGCAATATTCCCTCAGGCGGCCTTCGCTAATGCAAACACATCGGGTTCGCGCAACCATCGCGAAATTCCGACCGTACGCCAATCGCGCTAATTCGATAATGCTGATCACGCTCAACAGTCCCGAGCAGCTCTTTGCTTTACTTCTCTTCCATTTTTTTTTTTCCTTCTCGTAAAACGCGGCTGCTCGATAAACTGTCGCGTTTGACGGATATTAATGCGTTAGAGGACAGGAGGGCGGAAGGAAAGGTTTCGATATACGCGAATGATAGCGCACGTTTGTTTTGGGACTGATCCTTATCCGATTTGATAGGTATTTCTGATTGCAAAACTCCTTATCTTCGAGAATAAGTATGATGAAGGAAGTAATATAGCAATATTAATTATACTGGTATTTAACAATACTGTTATCTGAAACGATTACAAAGGTAAAATTTGTAATACATTAAAAGCTTTTAATTACATTACTATTATTATTATTATCATCATTGCGCATTAAGTGTAACAAATTTAGAGATTTTTCAGAATATGCTAGCGTAAGTTACAGAGAATACATTACGGTTTATGTATATCGCGGAATATGGGAGGAAATTATTATCATCTGTAATTACCAATTAAAATTTGAAATGTGTAATATGCAATTAAAATTTTACATATATATATATATATATGTGATAACCAGTCCAGAAAATACATTTTGTAAAATAAACTTAGGAATTTTAAAAACATTCGACAATTTGTGTAAATGCGTGATGTGAAACGGAAATATACGAAAATGATTTTTAAGATACAAAAACATATGTGACTCGGACAGATTTATTCAAACTCGTGCGATTTTAAAGTTTATACAGCTGAAATTTTGTTTTTTTCTGAAAATTTCATTCAAAATGTTATGCATCTAATAATTCAAAGCTGAATATTAAAATTTGAAATATAAATGCGGCGTCAAATGCGCATTGCTGACATCAAATTTCGATTATTTCTAGAATGTTTGAAGTATCATATATATACAAAAATAAGTGAATAGAAAATTATATTACGTTGTTCAAGATATGTATCGCTTTTTGAATTTACTCGAGTCGTTAGTTATCTCTCTTTTCGTTGTTCTGCTTTTTGCTCTCCGACCATTAACATTTATTAATCCATACAAAAGACATAAATATATTAGTAATTATATGTATCGCAAATACTAACAATTTACAGACAATTACACAAACTCATACATATTTCTTACTTGTTTCATCAAATTCTTCTTTTACGATATATTTCACATTACTCTTAGCAAGAATTTAAATTATCTAATTGCGTTACAAGGTCGTACAAAACATCGGGAGATATAGAAGATTGATTGATAAAAGATAAAAAATTTTTATAATGTTTTTCAATTGGGAAAATTGCAGAAACTTATAACTTTGCAGAATATAAATTGAGGGAGTTGAGGGAAAATTCTAAAATGGGAATTAAAAAAAAACGCAAACTATCTTATCTCTCTTATCTCAAAACATTCTAACCGAAGTAATTGTTGAAACAGTGTGACAATAATATGACCTACCTTAAGGCTTACTTATACCTATATGTATATATGCGCTTCGCCTTTTTACTTTTTTCTTAAACAAAATTTCATACATTTAAGATTTAAGACATTCTCAGGACATGGGCGATCGATATGTCAAGAAGGGATTTATAAGAAAACATTGGCTTGTCAAAAAAATTATCCCTTTTTCCATTGTGATGTGCTTTTCCTTAATTTCTTTTAATTCGCCCGTGTTTCACGAGGGCATCTGCATTCGGCAGATACACGCCGGCACCCTGGTTCGTTCCGCTCTCAAGGTTTGCGGCAGAGCTCGGCCCCGGCAGGATGCAACGAAACAATTGTCGAGAGGAAGAACGAAAAGGAATTTTTAGCGTGCCTACAAAACCGTGACCGGGCCGAGCCAAAATTCACGTTGCATCCAGCGTACACGCCCGAGACTGTCCTGTGCGCTTTCATTCCGGCCTCATTTCTCTTTCTTTATTTCTCTCTTTCTCTCCTTCTTCCTGGGCCGTTTCCTTCCCGTTTCTATTTCATCATGCAGAATGATTGTCACGCTAACTACGCCTCGCTTCGAAATCGCAGAGATTCTTCAGCAACGGGGTTTCTTAACTCGCGGTAAAAACGGTTATGTAATTGATGTCTTTTGAGTAATAGAAGTATTTAATGTTGCATTAGATGTAACTTCTTTTTTTGTTACTATTATTTCTATAGAAATTTGAACTTTTATATTATCACGATTCGCCAAACTCGGTATCATTAAAACATTAATTGTTGAAAATTCTAAAAAGTTTGATAAGTTTAAAATACATGTACACAATTTTACAATTACGCTTTTGCTTTTAGGAAACGGTAAATCGAAAATTTAGAATAATATCACGCTTTAAGAATTAATATATGACAGGCTAGTTTAAGAATTTTTGGCGATATTTTATTATATTTCTTCGAAGATTTATTACTAAAATACTGAAATGCTATAAAAATGTAAGTAGAACGCATTATATATTCTCCCGAATCATATATGCATCTGCGTATCGTAAAAGAAAAAAATAATAATCTCACAGCAGTACATTCTTGCATCGCGAAAAATACGGAGAAATTGTTAAATATACGACGTAGTTTGCCGAAGACGAGAACCTTACAGGCAGAACGAGTCAGCGCTATTTCTTTCTCAAATCAAACATTCTGGAAATAAAGTTTCGGCGCACTGCAACCGGTCGGGCGGTGCACGATGCACACGCCTATGCACGCGTACATACGCGCTACGTGTGCACACGCAAACGGACACGGAGGCGCGCATGCACGCGCACCGCAGTCACGCACGATGTGCACCAAGTTTGGCCCTAGAGGGTTTACAGCAGGGCCGTTGCGCATCGTAACGAAAATTCAAATATGCGACTTGAGCCGAAGCCGTTTATCGCTAGATCTATGAGAGATAAGCGTTTTGTGTGTGCAGCTGACATTAGCTTTTTTTACACAAGTATCGAGTGAGTCTTGCGTGTGAAATAACTTCAAAAATTTTAAAAACAAAAGAGAACCTATATAAACTCTTATAATTTAGATTTTTATCTATCAGAAAGAGAGCACATGTTTTGTTATAAATATTATCAATATCTTTCTGTTATCTTTCCATTATAAGTATAACGCATCAAGCAGATAATGCACATAAATACAAAAAACTTATAAATGAAAAACCTAAATAGATAAATTAATCGCCTTTTTTGCTCATTTAAAAATAAAACCTATTTTATGTGCGGCTTTCATCTCTTCATTTATATAAGTAAAGTTGAAAAGTCTAAAATGTACTTTCTCAATTTTCGAAATACTTTTAAAATGCTCTTCAAAAATAGAGAGAGATTATTACATTTACTCGATTATTTATACATTTGGTTTATATAAGAAAAGAAGATCATAAAAAAATCTATATTTTGATACAAAACAAAAGCGTTTGTGTGAAGTAGGAGCGAAAAGAGAAAATATGAGTCGCGAATTACGCTTTTTGGACGCCTTCGCACGCCAAACGCACACACATACACACACATTCGGGTCCACAAAGGGCACCAAATCCCGTATAATGACTAAAGTCGCGGTCAGAGTCAAGTAAAGTCACGTTGGAACCAAGTAACAGGGGCAATGCACCGGTGCCGTTCGCGCGCTCTGGGCGGGTCCTTCGCGGGCAGGTGGTCCTCGGCTCAAAGAACTTTTGCCGGGGCATTGATCCGCGTGAAACGCGGGGACCGCGAAGCGAAGGAGCGAGGAAACCTGCGTGTGTGCAACGGCCGGGGCTTCTTTCTATGCGTCCGCGCCACCGCACCGGCGCTCCTCGGACGCGTCTAAAACGCGTCGACGTGTACTCCTCGCGGCGCGGGGCCCGGGTACCCGCGGCCCCTGGTCCCCGATCGAGGACGCCGATTCCCCCCGTGTGAAACAACAGCGACGGGGAGGAGGGAAAAAACACGAAGCCGTCCGCGCGCCGCGATGGCAAAACGGAGCTGGCCTCGCGTTAGTCTTGTGCACAAAGTGCACAAGCCGCGCCTGAAATTGACCGAATTTCGCGTGAAATTCGAAAGCGTGCGGTGCGACTCTCGGGACTTCTTTCTCTTTCTCTCTCTCTCTCTCTCTTTTGCGAGGTGGTTCCCCCGCGCGCCTCCGGGGTGACTTTATCCGAACGAAAGTCGCTATACCGGAGGGGAGGACGAGGGGGGAGAACGTAGAGTTGTCTCGTGTCGTCTTGTGTAAGGATGATTCGAACCTCCACCGTTCCCCTCTCGTTCGCAACACTTTTGCCGCACCTTTTGCCTCCTCCGCCATCCCCCTTCCCTTTTCCTCTCTCTCCTGCCCCTCTCGCGAAACGTGATAGAACGAGCTTCTCTCTTCCGTCCTCGATGCCGCTACCACGGAATGGGTTCCTCCGGGCGTTTCGGGGCTTAGTACCCGAGTACGTAAGTGCATTCCGCACTTGCGCTCGCTTATGTGTTCGGCGACGCGCGAATTGGCTTCTATCTCGATTTTGTATGCTCGGCGTCGAGCGTCAATTTTTGTCCATTGCCCAATTAATCTCGACTGCATTAATTTTTCTTGATTTCTACAACAAATGGTGCTTATCTCCTATATAATGGTGCATTCTCCATTTATCTATTTTTTCAACTGTATATATTTTTTTATATAAATAATAAATATTTTTTATACTAAAAAAAATGTGTGTATATAAATAAGAAAATATATTTTTGTAACGCACACATAGAGGGTGGGTATTATTTTTTATCAACATATATTTGAAAGAAAGATGCGATTAGCGGATAACCCACTTGAGAAGCTGCATTTGTCATTCTCGCTCGGTAGAACTGCTGCAAGAAAAGCTTTCACATCGCAATACTTATGTTAGTCGGATTAATACAACAGTACGATATCAAGAATCGGAGATTCTTTAACCTAGAATGTTTATTTTTTTCGATATAATGTTGACTTTTGTACAACTGACGTGAGATGTATTAATTTCTTGAATCGTAAATTTTAAAATTTCACATATCAATTTTGCAGATCGTTAATAAAAATCTATAATAAAAATTGCAATAAAAATTGCAAGGTATTTGAAATTGCCACGTGCTTCGAGTACCAATATCTCGAGCTACGAGCACATAAATTGTGCAAGTCGAAGTATATTAGCGAGAATAAGTATTTTTGCAATACGCGAGGCGTTTATGCTACCTGTAGTTCCAAGAGACTAGACTCTCATAGCGCGATCTAAACACGATTGCACGTGTTATTCGTGTCTTATTACACTGACGCGATTTACATATCGCGGACGCAGCGTCTCGGATAACTCGGCGACTTTTGCGCTCTAGAAATGCATCATAGGAACGATTCGCAGCTAGAACGGTCACATAACACTGTTATGAGTAATCTTATATAAAGTTATTTTAAGAATGAAAAACAAAATAAGAGAGAGAAAAAGAGAGAGAGAGGGAGGGGGAGAGAATGTGTGTGTATAAAAAAACAATACAATGAGAAACTGCAAGCTTTAAGAAAGCGAAAAGTAAGATCTTAAGTAATAAGGAAGACATTCTTTGAGAGAGTTGAATTGACGAGGGTCTGAAAGAAAGTTTAGCTTGTGTTGCACATACTATGTAATGTGGACGCCATGCATTTTTTTTTTATATAATCTGTTTAAGAAGACTAAACTTTATTTCTCGCAATTTAATCCGATTTTCACTCAGATGATCACACGTGCAATTGGCTGAATATTTTCCATGACAAACCTCGCTGGTCCATGTCAAAAAGAAAAGAGAGAGAGAAAGAGAGAGAGAAAGAGATATGCCCCGGGCAGGAGCAAGCGCAAAGTCGCTTTCGTGCTAGCCGTAGCAAGACGAGAGAGATCGTATTGCATGCACGAATCACTAGTAAGCGGAGACGATTGCACCGAGGTTAAAAAAAAAAGAAAGAAAAAAAAAAGAACGAAGAAGCAAAGCAAAGAAAGAGAGAAAAAGAGACGGCGCAGAGGAAGAGAATATGGCGAAGGATGGAAGCGGGTCTGTAGGAGCTTGGAGCGGGCTGCTCGGCGGAGGGGCCGATATAGCCGAAGAAGGGCACGGTGGGGAACGAGCGGACTAGGGCGACGCGAGACGAGGAAGGGTAAGCCTTGCCGCCGAAAAGCAACTAGCGATTGCATTAAGTAGAAGAAGCGCGATACGATGGGTACAAGCGGGCCTGGCGAAACGCGCGTCCGACTGAGAGCGGCGGTTTCAACGCGGATGGATTGGGGGCGGGAGGGGCAGGGGAAGTGCAAGGGGCCGAGGGGGTAACGCGCGCGAGGTGAGGATGAAAAAAGACGTGGTAGCGGCGGCGGCGGTGGTGGCGGTGGCGGTAGTGGAGACCTCCAGAGGGGGTGCGAGGAACGGAACGGACGAGAGGAAAGAGAGAAGGGAAGAGAGAGAGAGAGAGAGAGAGTGCGAGAGAGAGAGAGAGAGGTAGAGGGTTCTAGAAATTAGGTTGTTGCACCGTGCCGGCCGGGTGGGAGAGACCCAAGGCCCTTGTTACCTTCCTCTACGTGAATTTAGGCCGTTGCACTTTTCGGCCTGCTACGCCATGGTGGGGGGCCCAAATAGGTGGAATGCACTTGGTGGGGACAGGATAGCGCATTTAGGTGCAGCCTTCCAAGTGGAAAGAGGGGGACTCTAGCAATGAGACAGGGCCGCGCCTAGCTCGCGAATTCTGACGAATTCTGGTCTTGCAATCGAGTTCGGTCGAATATATTCGTCGAATAAATATTCGGATATAATCAGTAATATTATTACATTATAACTCGAATATCGTATGTTTTAGTAATACTAAATTTTCTAAACGTCTTGCAAAGTATCATCGATAAATGTAAAGCGAAAAGGTTTTATTCCGATATGAAATCATAAAAATCAATACGATGAAATGAAGAAAATGAGTGGAAAATAATAATTTTATTCTCGCTGATATATTGAGAGTTGTTAGGATTTACATCTCTAAACGCAATTTATTATATGCATATTTTTTTTCGACTCGATAATCATTAACTTTCGATTATTACGCTTAGTTATTGCGAACTTGTTATACTATCAGCTAACTTAGTGACGTGACATACGTGCGAAAATATTGCTGATGTTGTTTTTCATTTTCATAGTTCAGCGATTTGTCTGGAATAAAACCAGTGTATGCAGCATATTTTAAATATTATTTTATATATGAAACGATGAACATTATATTATATTTTAAACTCATAGCGTATAATTATAAAATGATATTTCGCCTAATTTATATATATCTCAAGTATATTATTGTTGGATAAATAATACACACACACATATATATTACATATTGCAATTTTACTGAATTAAATTGAAAATTATGGCTTGTATGAAATATATATCTACATTTTTAAAACTTTACATCTGCAAATCTAATTTATTTGAAGTAAGAATGGAGGCGTAAAATATCATATCAGCTATGCATATTGGATAAGATGGGACGAATCTATTTTCTTAACAAACATGTTGCACATGTTCGTTATATAATTACAACAACAGTAACTATATCTGCTTAAGATTCATTTTAATACTATTTGATTGGTATCGTGCAAGAGAAGAGACGACAAACTCGAAGAAATTCTTTCAATCTACTTAATCTTTTATTTTGTCGCAAATATTTGCAATTTGATAAGCGGAAAGCATTTGCTTTGCGCAAGAGAATAATATCATTTAATTCTAATAAAAAAAAGAATGATTTAATCAAATGGTGATAATAACAAAATGCCAATCTAGACACTTTACCGATAAATTTTCATATTTTTCACTACTCTAGAGTAGCCCGGTAAATCGTAATGTATTCAAATTAAAGCACAGAACCGGATTGTTGTGCATAGATTTGAAACGAAGATCCGAGACATGCATCAACTCTATTCGCAAACAAACGGACCTAGCAACCCGAAGCAGAGGCGGCTGGCAGGGCCATCGCCGAAGGAAACGTAAAGAGGGTAGTAGACATGAGAGGAGAAAGAGTTTGCGAGAGAGAGAGAGAGAGAGAAAGAGTGAAAAAGAGAGAAAAAGATAGATGGAGGTCCGGCATTGCTCGCCTCCACGCAATGAGGAGGGGTGAGGAGCGAGACGCGGAGGCACCGATGCATTTTGGGACTATTCGGCGGCGGTAGCATACGGAGAGAGAGGCAGCTGGAGGGTGAGGTGAGAGGGGGGAGGGGGTAGGGAAGGCTTATCGAGTGCGGGGCCCTAGCAACGAGAGGAAGATGCCTAACAACGCGGCCGTTGGAGTGAGGACCGGGGAGGTTTGGGGGGACATCGGGTGGGCGGGTATGCGCGAGAACCCGGCCGAAAACCTAGCCTGCATTTTAGGCGCACGGTTCTCAAACCCGGACAAGAGAGAGAGGGAGAAAGAGAGAGAGAGGAGAGAGAAAAAGCAGGCCCGGCCTGAAACGAAAGAAAGGAGTCGGTGGGACCCGCTCGCGGTGGTGGGGGGTATGTAAGGTTCACCAGAGGTTTTCGACTTCTCTCCCCGACCGCAAGGAACAAGCTGGCTAGTTCGCGCGCGGTCTTCGCGTGCTGCCTGCTCCACGATGCAATAACCTCTCGATGCTGCACGAAGGGGACGAAATCTTAAACTAAAATCTTTCTACAAAAGATTCCCGTAAATCTATTTATACGATCGCAAATTGTTGGATAATAAAAGATCTTGATAGAAACACAGTTTGAATAATAAAATTTCGAAATTATTAATGTTAAAGATTATAATATGTTGGCGAATGCGTCAATCGAGCTAATGCTGTTTTGAGAAGAAGCTTTTTGAATATCTCCTAGTAAAGATTCAAAATTATATTTATTATTATTTATTATTATTTGATATACATATTGATAGCTCTATTTATTATTTTTCATATATAGCGCTTGTGATGTCATTTTTATATACGTGATATGAATATTAAACTTGTGTGTATTGATTTGATATATTAATTGATAAAAATATACATTAGCTTAAAAGAATAATTTAAGAATTTATGCACACACATACACACATAAAATTATAATTCACAAATAAAGTTATATAATTATCCTTGTAGAATAAGAATTAAAATAAACATGTGAAAATTAAGAATGAAATTTTTGGGAAAAGGAAAGCACGCATAATTGAAAATCCAACTAAAATATATACCGAAAGAGACGGAAAAAAAAATTGCGAATGCAACGTGTGACTAATCTTCAATCGAAAATTAATACGACTCGCGTTGCACGTTCTGCAATCTTGATTGTTTGAATAACGCATTAACGGTAAAAGATGTATCTGCCTTTTAGTATCTCTCCGCGCGCACAAGGCTGAATTCCTTATCCCCCTTTTTTTTCTCCCGCCTTGCATCCACGTCCCAATTCCGCTCTATCGCGATCAATTCTCTCGATCGTAAGTACGACTACATCGTAATCCAAACTGTTATATAGTCAAGCGAGTTATCCCGATCTCCATCACGTGAAAGGATCTTTACCTCGCTCGAACCGCAAATACGATATTTCGTTGCCCATCCGTGATGATAGAGAACCATCTTGTAATTTAGATGCGCGTTTTGCATATATGAAACCATATATTTTTTACGATCGATCAAAAAAGACGATATATCGAGAATTATAATATGTTAATTAAAAATCTAATTTAATATCTCCGAATAAAAGCGTCTTATTGAAAAATGCGTTTTTCTAATCGAATAATACCGCGTTACAATTTTAAGAAAAGAATTCGATTATTAATATGTTAATTAATGCAATAAAATAAAAATATATCGATCGGATATATATTTTCAACTCTTTCTCCGTTCGCGATTATATCATTCTTGCGATATTATTTTACATACATGCCTTACGTGCTTCAATTATTAAGACGGATTGCGAGACTAACATCTCTATTTTAATACGAGAATTGGCATTACTTTGATGCAATTTGATTTTTCAAATATACCGCTACTCATCAGCTCTTGCAGTGAGCTGCTCAGACTGTAAGATAATTGTCTTTAGAATATATTAAAATAAACTTTTTCGGTTATCCTCGTAACAGAGCTTGCTGTTCTTATGGAATTTTAATCTTGGAATAGAATATATAAATCCTTCTTCCGTCTCTCTCTCTCTCTCTCTCTTTCTCTCTCCATCTCCCTTACTCCCTTCAGAACTCGTTCCTTCTGCGCGCAAAACGCCAGCCACATCAGCAACGCGGAACACAAGCGAGCTCCTCCGCAAGGAGGCCATATTTCATAAGACTCGCTCCTCTCATCCGGCAGCTTTCCATGCCGCCTACTATTCCCGCCTTCGTCTCTCCTCTCTCGCACTCCCGACACTCTCTTCTTTCCCTCTTACCTCCTTTAGTGGCCGAATAGCCGCGCTACCGAGCCCTTCTGCCGCCGTCAAGGTTTCTAGCAACGCTTGCGCGCCTCGTTCCCATCTCGTTTTCCCCATCCAATCCCATGGCCCGTGCCAAGCTCAGTACTGCCAGCCGCCGATGTAATGTTTCTTTTATTGATTTTGCGGCGGTTCGCGGAAATTATACGGCTCGCGGATATGTGTGTAGAGCCCGCCATCATTTCCTTGTCTAGCGGCCGAACGCGTCCATTATTCCCTTTTTGCGCGTAGCCTTTACGTTGATTTTTACGCGCGACTCAGCCGTAGATAGATTCGATCGTTTAAATTAGCTTTATCGTGATATCTAACGTGATTTCGGTAGGAGATTTAGTCGTTAATATACAAAAGCGATATTATGCACATGCTATTTGTGCAATCAATTTACTCTCTTACTATGTTTCGATTGTCAAAAATCTTGTCAATTTTGAAAATTTGATCTTATCTATAATGACTCTGGAACACACGCGTATAATAGGATAAATTAATTTTGACATTATAATTTTTATCTATATTTTATCTTTTTAAAACTTGTTAATCGATAGAACGATTGGAACGTTGATATATTCGATTAACGAATGCAAAATGTAGGTCAAGCTGACGTTAACAATTTCGAGTAGTTCCGCTAATTCTATTGTAATTTCCAACGTATTAAGTGCAGTTAATCAAGATCGCTCCGTCTCTCTTTTCTTGCATTTTATTTATCTCATTTTTCCTTGACAAACGCGATGATCGATACATAACCGCATAATCTAATCGGATCGGTGGAGATTAAAAAACTAAATCACCGTCCTGATGGTTTTTTTCTTTCTTCCGTGCACGAGATTCATGGTGTATTCATGGTGTATTCATGCCGATCGATCGTATACGAGTCGCGAGTCAATCGAAATCCGCAATAAGGGGTCTGTCCGCTGCATAGGGACATCCACTTTCCGACGTCCTGTGTCCGCGTCGATAGGTCAAGGACGCTCCCACGGTTCCCGAGGTCAGGTCGACAAATCACCCTTTCCGGCGCGTAGGTCTGTGGTGGAGAGGAAAAAAAAAGCAAGCGACTCCGCGCGCGAGGGAGGCGAGATAGATGGAGACGAGGCGCGACGAAGAAGGAAATCCGGATTCTTCTCACCCCGATTCGAGGTCATAAATGGGTCTGACCTTACCAAGGGATTGATCTCCCAGGATCTCCTCTTTCTAATGATCTTATCTTTGTAGTCTCTGGTTGTCCAAAAGTCAGGATTTTTTTAAGCATTTTTCAAATCACTTTATTGAATATTATACGCTATGTTCTCTGTGTTTTAAATATATTTTAAATATATTTTAAATATAATTTAAATATTTTTTAAATATTTTGTACAATATTTGTAGTTTATGACACAAGTATATAGAGTGTCTTGAATTATTTATCTGTGAAAATAATATCGGCTTTTCCTTAAAAAAATCATCAATGACGTTTCTGTGCTTCAAGCAATTGAGAATGCAGAGCTTTTCGCGTAATAAATTTTTAATTAATTAATATTAGTAGTTTTAATATAATAATAATAACAGTAAATATATATAAACGTAAAGATGAGAATTATTTATAATACAGACACAAAGTGCAATTCAGTTAAATACGGATTCTAATTTCCACGTATGGCAAACGCACAACTACGTTGTGCGCGCAGATAACGCGCATTTAGTCAGTATGACGAATAGTATCGCGGAAAAACGGGCAAGAGAGGCGGTGGATGTGTCGAAAGGGAGGGGGAGAATCACGAGCTATACACGTTATATGTATATCGGGTGCTAGAAACGTTGGTGGTACTCCCCGGAACGTACGTGACTCTCGTTTTCGCCGAGAGCCGTATAGAAAGCGAAAACGGGCTTTTACCTACCTACATTTCGCCCATTCACGCGGAGAGGCCGACAAACGACGCCGCGAGAGGGTGAGGGTGAGAGCGGCGCGACGCAGAGAGGGTGCATGACAGAGAGGGTAGAACGGAGCAAGAGAGAGCGAGAGAGATGTACGGTAGATAAAAAAAAATAAAAAAATAAAAAAGCTCTAAAAAAAAGAAAAAATCGAGAAAAAAGGAAACGGCATAGAAAAGGGGAAAAAGCGGGCCGCCACCTACCTCTGTACGCAACACACGCTATCGGCTTTGGAATAACGCTCTAGGTGGGGGGAGATAGAGGGAAATATGAAAAACACATAGCGGTGTGCACACACGCTCACGCAACACGGACATGACACGTTCGCTCCCTTACGAAACGGACACGCGCGCGTATAGACGCACACATTCATCATGACGTTACATACACGACAAATGCGCGTATAAGAATGTACTTATACGCGCGCGGAATCGTTTGTAAATAAGCGTGTGTGCTGCGACTGAGGGAAGAGAGTAGATAGAGGGGAGTCGCGAAAAAGGGTGTAGGTCCCTCGCGGATGATTTGTTAAGAGAGACAGAGAAAGATAGAGAGATAAAAAGAGAAAGAGAGAACGAAAGAGCGAGAAAGAGAAAGAAAAATGGTAGGGATGGACGGACGAGAAGGTGGAGAAGGGGGTAGGGGGGCAAAACAGAAACGCAGAGAAAGACAGTATTATGCGTAACGAGGGGAAAGAAGATACCGGATTAGGGTGAAAACAGGTGGGTCAGACGGAGACGGCGAGCGAAGGTGGAATGAGGAAGAGGAGGAGGAGGAGGAGGGGGTGAACGGGAGGGCAGGAGAGGGAACAAGGGGTGAGAAGAGTAGTGGAAGAGTGCGAGGTAAAAAGGGTGATCAGGGGGTTGAAGCGAGCGGAAACGCGATGGGTTCGTTGCCAGGGATGAAGTACGTAGGTATTGATCTATTTAAAGCCTAGAGTTCCAAACGAGGTCCTTATTAAAAAGCGAAATAAAACGCGCTTGCTGGAGGGCGGTACTCCGTCGTCCAGGGCGTACCTTATCTCTCCTTTCCTATCTTTCTCGTTTATCCGTTCTCGCGCGTACCTTGATGAATCCGTTTGAGAACGGACGAACCACGTAGGGAAATCCACAAATGTCACATTACCGTACATGTATTATATGTTATAAATTTTACAACGTAAGACTCACTCTTTTTAAAAAGTTTTGGAAAAAATAAAAACTATTGTATTTTCGATTCATATATTTGTGTGTGTATATGTTTATATATAATATAGATTATTTATAAATTTAGTCTTATTACAAATAACTTGAGCTTTTTTAATACGTTAGCATACAAAGATTTGGCCCTTTACAAAATGTCGAAATCTTTAAATAAGACTGATTTTACGAAAAATCTGCAAAAGATAAATCAAACGCCGTAATCTTTAAAAATAATCATCGAAAAGAAGCGCGACAAGGAAGTAGTATATTTTTTCAATCTTATGAATCATCCACCGTACACTATGATTTTTTTGAGAATAATCGACAATCGAAAAAAAAATTATAAAGGGGGGAAGGACAAGTTGGATGGCTAATAATAACTATTTTTCCATGATTTCATTTTTTCTTGAGTGCAACGATGCACCGAAAGAATGCGATTAAACTTTTCTTTTTATATAACTGTTTAGTTGAATTTGTACGAATTGATTCTTCTGAATAATCTGCGGATAAAAATATGAAAGTAAAAGAAAATGTTAGAAAAAAGAAAGATTTTGAAAGATATTTCGAGATTTTTATCTTTTATGTAAAATGGTAAGAAAACATCTATCGATTACAATTTATTTTTAAATTGTTAAAATATTTAAACATTTTGCTAGACTTTTTAAGAAAATATCTGACAATCGAGAAAAAATGGACAAAGTTTTTTCGTAATCGTATCTGTACGTAATTATAATGCGTGACGAATCAAACGCGGATATCGGAATCTAATGTCCGATTTATTTTCTAATGCGCGATTCTATGCGAATTTCGCGATCGAGAATAAATGATAAGATATCTTGTATCGCGAATGATTGCGCTTTGATTGATAAATCCGGAAAACAACGGTAAACTCTTGGAATAACCTTGAAATGGAAGAGAAATGAATCGATCGACGGGATTGAATGAGATTCGTCGACTCTCATCTCCGCACAAGAATCGTATCTAGGACCGAAGCGAACTTGTTAGCCACGATTTGTTATGAGACACCAGGGTACTATACTATAAGCGATATCATACGGAAGGGTAAATGTGACAAGATAGAAAGTATACTAACAAAGGATACTAACAATCTAAACAATCTAGGAAATGTGGAGGAGGGATCCAATCTTTCCTCTACGTGCAAAATCGAATTAAGTCTAGTTAACTCGTTACACGCGATTGATACGAGATTCATACCAAGGGTAGTGAATCATACGGCTAGTAAACGGGACAAGAGAAGAAGCTCATTAATAACGATTGTAAGGCAATTGATTGAATTCTTACAGATTCGGGCCGAGTTGCTTGTCGAAGCAAAGTGTGCACTTAATCCGAGCGAATATATACGAATGAGTACATATCTTGTACTGATTGAGTGCACACTCTGCTTCGACAAGAGCCATTTGCGGTCAGAGTTCGATCGATTGTCTTAGAATCATTGTTAATGGATTCTTCTCTTGTTTTCTCCACATCTATATGATTCATCATTATCGTATGAATCTCATATGAATCTCTTCTAACAAATTGACTAAGTCATCTTAGTCTGACTTTGCGCGTAGACAAGAGCTTAGCTCTCTCTCTCTCTCTCTCTTTCCATTTTCTAAATTGTTAGCATCCGAAATGAATATCTTCTCTCTTGTCGCGTATACTCTGCCGTATGATACTCGTCTATGTATAACACCCTGGTGTCTCATAAGGAATTATGGCTAACAAGTCGAATCGCTTAGCTCGAGTCGGTCTCTGATAGGATTTTTGCGCGGAGACAAGAATCAGCGTACTCTATTCGCGTCGATCCCATCGGTCCTTTTGTGCTTAACACTTCCTCCAAGTTACCGATGCTTTCTCGACTCTCGACTTGAAATCACCCGTAAAAAAGATATTTGATCTTATTCTCGATCGCCGAATTCATATAAAGTCGTGTATTAGAAAATAAATCGGGCATTAGATTCTATTGTATTATCCTCGTTTAACTCATCACACATCTTATAATTACGTATAGGCACGATTACAAAAAGCGCTCAATGTTTGTTAAATTATTTTTATTGTTGCATATTGACTTTATTTTATATTATTAATATAAATTATATTATCATTATTATATATTATTAATAAAT
>NW_021851451.1:783351-799026 GCF_003651465.1 Formica exsecta | reverse complement strand
TTATTTTATTATTTTATTATTAATAATTCTTTAGCATCTTAAATAAAGAATGAAAAGCTTGAAATCTCTTGCTTTATTTTTTTAACACTTTATGTATATGTAAATTAATTTTTTTTATATTATTTTATTATTAATAATTCTTTAGCATCTTAAATAAAGAATGAAAAGCTTGAAATCTCTTGCTTTATTTTTTTAACACTTTACTCTTATATGTATATGTATGTAAATTATTCTGAGGAATCGATTTATGTAAATTTAACCGAGTGATTTTATAAAAAAAACTGAGTGCAACTGCTTTTTTTCATGTAACGTTACATTCAAGCAAAAATAAGGTCATAGAAAAATAGTTAGAATTTCAAATACTTAGAATGTTGAAAATAATATTTTCTAATATAAATCAATCTAATATAGATCAATGTCTGCGATTAAAAAAATTATTCATTATTTGAAGAATTGGTTATTCATATATGGATTGTTTTTTTTCTCGCGCGAAATCGTCAATTTTTTGCAAATGTTTGGAGATGAATGGCTGATACGTACTCTTCGTATGTATGTCTCTATGTTTCTCTTCCTCTCTCGCATTGTTAACATCACAGCGAAATAGTCGATCGATATTTTATTTTATTTTTGTTAAAAAGACATGATCTTTATACCTACATTTTTGCAAGAATACTTGACAAATGCGACTAATAAGAAGTTCAGTCGGAATGATGGATAAGAAGTAAGATAATTAGAGCAAGCAACTGCATAAAGTCTGCTATTATTATCAACCTGAGATGTACGTAAAAGTAATCCAGTTATTAGGAATTACATCTTCGAAGAGGAATATTACGCTAATTTGTAAATGTTATCAGGCAGTATTATTAAACTTAAATCCCCGGATATACTGATTATATTCATAAAGAATATCGATTCTGACATGGTACTCTCTGCATAAATCCAAATATATTAACAGAAATTTTCAGGTCATTGATAATGTTTTTAGGAATGACAGTTATTGATAATTATCGTACATCTCTCTCGAAAGACAATAATTTTACGTTTTAAATTTAACATGATATCGATACTTTTATTTATCCAACAGAATAGAATAACACTTGTGTATTGCTATGATGCTACGAGTATCTATACTGTTCGATATCGATGAATATTTACAGCAGAGTACTCGCGTCGAAAATAAAAAATCTATGTTGAATACAAGCTATTGATAATGTCTCGATATCGAAAGAAGCGTTCTTAGAGCATTTCCGGAATCCACATACGACCAGGTAACGCAAACACAAGGATGGGAAAGGAGAGAGATGTAAGCGCAGTGGCTGCCGCGGCCACATCGCGAACCCAGGCCGCGTAACTGCGCGAGTTAATTACAAAAGCCTCGATTTTAAAAGCATTTTAGTATCGATCTCGTTTTTAGTAGTAGTCGCGATGTTCCTACGTCGCTCTCGTCGACGAGAAGTGGGGGGATATACCTAGCCCGCAATGGCGGGAGAGACACCAGCATCCCTCTGGCAACAGCCCCTGTCGCGAGGTCGGCTTACCGAAGTTGCACGATATATGTACATGTATGTGTCTATAAATGCATAATATGTAAAACTCTTTGTCGTTCTCTCGAAAAATTCTGCGAAAAATTCCGGAACCTAAATGTAACCACTCGACTTAAGGACACAAGAAAATACGTCCGATCGCATTCATAACCCGTTGAGATTTCTTCTATCTGTTATGATGTATAATTGATAATGGCAAAAACATAAAGCGTAACTTTATTCTTGCAAAATCCGAGATTCTTAAATTAATATTTTTTTTTTTTTTTTAGATTTAAATTTTTCATAAGATCGATCCTTTTTGAATAACGAAAAAAACATACAATACACAATTTATTTATATTATGCAAATATTCTCTCTTTTATTTTGTTTTTCATATTTTCTGTTCAATAGTCATGTAGTCTGTTTATTTTTATTATCTAATGTATTCATTTTTACATATTTGGTTATTGTTTTATTAATCTACTAAAAATAAAAAAAATATAAGCAAACAATCAAAATTTAAATCTAAAAAAAAAAAATTTATTTAGAAATAAACACCCATAGAAGAGAAATTTTACTATATGTCCAAATACGAATCCAAGTATCGTGCGGCTGCCAAATATTGCGCTCTTCGCAGATTAATATCACATCTTTTAATATTTAAGTAGAAGTGTAATTACTTAATATTCCTAATAATACATATTGCTGAAAAGTACGCTATATTAATTTTTTCTATCTGTTGCCAAATTTTAATATTTATCGATTAAATGTTAATTACGCGATGAAATGTTAAAAAAAATTTCTTCTTCCTTAAAATTTCCGTATGTTGAATCTCCGAAGAGGCTGTCAGAGCGAAATGCAGTGAGATCAAGTGAATGCATATAAATCATTGTCGTCACTATTGCGATCGATTACGTGCACAAGATACTGAAAGGACGTTCCTACCCGGAGCGTGCATCAAGGGACAAGGAGAATGTGCGAATGGGAGGAGAAAAGCATCTGCTGTAGCTGTTATGTACTCTTTTTCCGTTAGCTTCCCCATTAGCGAATCGGTTAAACGGTGCAACAATCGTGGGCGCCATAATGCGTGCCGCAGCACAACCTTTTGCCCGTAAAACAGAAGAGAGAGAGAGAGAGAGAGAAAGAGGATGCGTGTGTAATTTAGTATAAGCGGATTAATATTTATCTGTTCATTAGCTAATTGTTATTAATTATGCGTCAGATATTCGTATAGTTTACGAATCGCTGTTTAAGACGATGACAGCGATCGATATTTTAATATTTGGCTAACTATCTCTTATCGGGAAATGTGACAGATCGATTTTATAAAAAATGACAATGATATGTAAAAACTTATATGTACAATTATAAAAATGTTTGTATATCTTATGATATTTTTAAATTGCAATAAATTTTATTTATTGCGGAAAAATATAACTTAATGTATATGTTTATAATAACTTAATATTATATTATATATATTTTATAAATACTTGATGCTTTTTAAATATTTTTAATGATCTTTCAATTAATAATATATTACGTTTCAAAACTCTATTTATCTATGAAAAAAAAAAAAAAAAAAAAAAAGAAGTGAGATGTACGCTAGTAAAGATGTATGTTACAAGTTCTAACGATTATCGCCGTCTCTCTTATAAATGAATCCGCCACTCAAATACGATAAAACAATACGCTTACAGTGATCAATAATATTTTACATTCCACGCGGATATCACCAATAGCGACGCTTCCCAGTTCCCCGCGCCACACAATCCGCTCTGCAACCGTCCTATTCCTCATAGTCGTACAGTTGGCCGACGTTAGCCTCTCGTCGCGTCCAAACGAGAGTACCTACGAGCCTCTCTTTCTCCCTCAACCGTTTCTCCGATACCGCGAACAAACTACATCGAATAACGATATCCAGAGATGTGTGCACACGTATACATATATACATCTATATGTATATAAAAAAAAAAAAAAAAAAAAGAATGAAGAGAAGAACCGCGAGTACCACACGCAAGCGAACGACCGGGGATCGCAGGGAGGTGGCGGCGGTAGCGGCGTCGGCGGCGGGGCGGAGGAGGCGGCAGCAGTGAAGGAGAGCCGTCGGTATATCGCTGGTGTGCTCATGCATAATTCAATCAGAGTTAGACTAGAAACGTCAATACAGCTCGCAGATTATTTCTTTTCCCGGGCTGCTGCGCTCTCTCGCTCCGCGACTGTCCTCTCTTTTTCCCGCGCGCTCTCTGCCCCCCTCCCCCTCCCCCCTCGACCCCGTTCGCCCGTCTCGACCCCCTTTCGCCTCGCCGCACGCGCTCTTCCATCCCCACCGTTCTTCTTTTATATTTTAATCAACTAATTCTGCGCAATGCGTACATTTATTGCGCCCTTTCGGACGGCGGCATCCGTCCACCCCCCTGGTTCCCGTCCTCGTTCTCGCCCCCCGTCGCTCTCCCCTCCTCGTCCCCGATCCCGATCCCTCTCGCCGTTCCTCTCGCCCGCGTGGCGGTCCGGCCCGCGTTTTAATTGCAAATCTCACCTCGTTCGCTGATTCGATGGGATTTTTTCGCCACCGGCCAATGAGGACGATCATCGACGATACCGTCGGCTCTCGACCGGTGTCAATTTTTCGCCGTGTTTCTTCGCCGCACCGCCATCTCTTCCCCGCGATGGGCGATTTCGGTTGTCCTCGTCTAATTATGCGTGCGCGCGGCACCGCCGAAAAGAGGCGTAGCTCTGCCCGCGTTGTCCTTTTCCCCGCGATTTATATTATTTTCTTTTTTTTTTTTTTTTTTTTTTTTTTTTTTTTTTTATTCGTTTTCCCTCTCTCCGCACATTTTCCGCGGGGCTTCAATTTTACGCTCGTTAATAACGATACAAAATAATAGCCTGAAACGCGACACCCATTGTAATATTCTCGCGTTATTGAATCGCTCCGCAAAACAGAATTCGATCCATCTTTTTATATTCGCCAATGTATTTACCCGACATATTAATTAGGCATTATAATGACTTTGTCCTTTTTAATCACGAGCAAAATTTTACATTTTCATTCTATCAATAATATGCAACGCTCACGTGTATGTGTGTATATGTGTGCGTATCGCTGCTTCGCGCATATACCGTGACGCGCGACTTTGCAAAGGCATTCGCATGTTTGCCTTATAGCGAACGAAATGACGCGCAATGCGCTGTCGCTTGACAATCGCGTTAATACTACTACTACATTTAGCGCGTGGAGCGTATGTCACGATACATAATATAATCGTGTAACGAAAAACATCACAGTGGTAGCCCATAGAAGAAATTTATTCTCTCGCGCAGGAGAAATAAACATGCGCTCTCTCTCTCTCTCTCTCTCTCTTTCGCTTACCAAAACATGGTTTTTCTGTAGAAGCTTCGTCGATACCTGTCCTTAATCTAGATGTTTGTAAACCAGTTCACTTTCTCTGCTCCCACCCACTCCCCCCCTCTCTCTCTCTCTCTCTCTCTTTCTCTCTCTTTCTCTCTCTTTCTCTCTCTCTCTTATTCTTCCTCTCGTATGTTCCTACCGGCGAGCGCACACATACGTATAAGACACGTGTTTGTCACAATGTGTATATATCCGCGTGAATAAACGCGCGATACGATTAAAAAATCAGGAAAGCACACCGAATGGGAGAGAAAAAGACGGGGAGGGAGAGAGAGAGAGAGAGAGAGAGAGAGAGAGGGAAAGAAACGAGGATTTGAGTGGCGCGTGCAAGAGAAAGTGCAACAAAATCAGAGAGTCGCGTGTGCGCGATACTGATAAAACGCTAATGTAGGAGAATGCATTTTGCATAGACTATTATCGAACGAATCGACAATTTTCCCGAATTCGAATTTCTGATTCTACATCGTGGGTATGTAAACTACATTTATAAATATTTTAATAAGCTCATCTCTCCCCCTCCCCCTCCCCCCCCCCCTCCTTTGATGCTAAAAGCGAAAAAGTATTGCTTTCGTTAATTGTTGATTGTTTGTCATCGTTATATGTATATCGATGCGCATATAAATTACTGTTAAAAGCATCAAATTCAGAATTAATTAAAAAAAAAAAAAAAGAATATTATTTCCATTTATTTTTAAAGTCGATATATAATTACTGCAAAAATTGAGTCATTTTTATGATGTGTGACGTCAATTGTCACGCTCGACCGTCGTCACGGATTAATATTAGAGATTATTTTTGCAAATTTATAACGTCGCAAGCTCACCGAAATACCGTTGGGATTTCAACTCCGCCCGTGCTCGCGCGCTCTCATCTTTTTTATTTAAATATCTCGCCCCCTGTTGCTTTTCGCGTTCAACAGTGGCGAGCTTCTTTTTCAAGGTTCCTCGTGTTCGCCTTTTTTTTCACGGTCTCCCCCTCCGCTCTCGATCCTGCGTCCTTTCGCGCTGCAACCACCCTCTCTCGCTTTCTCTCGCTCACGCGAACGCGTTTCAACAACCCCTTGCCGTTCTGCCCCTTTTCTATGACGGCAGGTACTCTACTCTCCTACCCTCGAGCAACGACTACCTTTGCCTTCGGGCAAAGAGGGAAATGAAAGCGAAACTGTTCGACAGTGCTCTGCGCGCCGACTTCCCGCTCTCGCTGTCTCTCTTCCCTTTTGGCTTTTTTTCGTTTATCTCTCTCACTCTTTTCCTTTCTACGCCTCCCTCTCTTGTCATCTCTCCCTCTGTCTCTCTATATTCGCTATACCCTTCTCCGTCTCTCCTTTTCCCTCTCTCTCTCTCTCTCTCTTTCTCTCTCATCCTTTCGCTACATTCGCCAGCCCCATTTCGCTCTCTGGCTTACACGCTTGTGCCTGCTTTCCTTCCTACCGCCCCGCGGCTGCCATCCTCCTTCCACCCTTCTAATTTTTCCACCCCTTTCACTAAAATTAAAATCAATAGTAGCACCACGTACCCAGGGACTATGCCGGAAACATTGCTACCCTCATCAGCTGCTGCCTACCACAGACTCCAAAAAGCATATATTCCGCGGCAAGCTCTTTATATTGATATCTCATCATTTTAAAAAATTTATTTTTCTTTGGATTGACAATGAGTAACGCGCGATTCTCAGACATTTGCGTAATTTAGAGAAAGCAATAAACGCAATTGACAAGGATAGATATAAATATAATATAAATTTTATTATGTACAAAATACGCTAATATACGAACGGATTCTAAATAAAGTAATTTATCCGAACGCGTTTCTCGCGCAATATTTATCTGAAAAAGTGCAATTTAAAACTTTTGGCTTTCGGAAATTTTTATAGAAAATGCACGCAAGAAATATAATTTCTATAGACATGTATAGATAAATCTAAATATAAATCACTGATAATTTTGTACACATACTTATTAATAACTAGGTTGAATAAACACATAAAGAGATGTGTATCTTAATTTCGTATAAGGCGGAAATAAATGCATGCATACATACATACATATATATGTATTTGCGAGGATGCGCCACGTCAGACGTGTCGGCTGAGTAACAGGTACAGTTCGATCCACTGTTAAAGCATACAGGTGGTCGACTATGCTTCCATCATTCCTTCGATGCGAGTAAAAATTTCTACCATGCACGTGCCAGCCACCGCACGCTCACACACATACGATGTTTGCATATGGAATTTTTTACACGTGCGCGAATAACAGAATAAAAATCTGACGCCCGCTGAATAAAAAGTTGTATTCAATAACGCTCGCGGTTGGCGTTAAGTGGTATTAACTCTTTGCTTTTCTACCAAACCTCGTAATATCGAAATATTTTTTTTATCAATTTTATAATTTTTAATCTTTTTTTTTTTTTTTTTTTATCGCGATAACGATACACAGTTGGCTCTCTATCTTAACGCGAGAAGAATATTTCTCACATAATAACGCGAGATATTATATAAGATAGAATGTTTGCCGACACATAAAGTATTTTTTAAGGCTCTATTTTATGAAATTAGAGAAACGAGATAAATTTTATCTCAACAAAATTGAGAGACAACATAATGTAAAATTTTTAATTTAATCTCATATGTAATTCTTGAAATTGGAAAATTATTTTTGCAATTTAACTTTTGCGAGATATATTCTTTTCAATTATGTATAATAATATGCTGACATTATTCATTAAAATTCGATATGACATACGAGAGAGATGTTACAATCGTCCGAAACGTATGTTATATAATTGTGCGAACGCGTTGTCAGTGCGAGGCCTCCATTTATCTACCTTCCTACTCAATTTTCAGGCTCGCTATACACCAAAACCACTCCTACGCTGAAAGACATCTCGCAGGCAGCACGGGATGGGAAGGGAAAGGGAAGGGAAAGGAAGGGAGGCAGCGTTCGCGCGCGCGTACCGTTACAAGTGCTGTCATAATTTAATGTAACCAGCGCGCGCGGTCACGACGAGATACTTCTCGCGTAACGGAACCATTTCTCCGATCTCCTACCCCTAGTATCCCCAACCTCCCTATATCCTATCCTGTCCTTCTATTCCCTTATGACCTCTCGGCATCGGTCGCGGCTCCTCTTTTTCTCTCTCTCTCTCTCTCTTTCCCCGTGCGGTTCCAATGCGGAAGTAGCGCCACCATGTGTTGACACCGCGCAGTTGACCTTCACGGTCAACCTGTTCCCCGCGCGCGCTCTGTGTTTAGGTTAGGACGGCCTAGAGAGAGGGAGATTGACACTCGCGAGCATGTGTGCGCGGCATGTTTTTACAAAATGGTGCCAGAGGCAAATCGCGCCGGTGGAAAAAAAGAAGGGAGCGAGATTGACGAGCAAGACCCGCGCGCCCGTTTCTCTCACGTCGAGGCGGCGCGTTCGAAGCCTCCTCGTTACGATCGATATCGGCGATGACGACCGCGAAGACGAGAACCGAGAACAGGCTACGAAGACTCGATCCGCGTGTGACGTTTACGTCCCGCAATCTTCTCTCTCTCTCTCTCTCTCTCTCTCTCTCGATTCACGCGCGAGATTTCCCTCTCACGTATTCGCGAGAAGCGAACGTACCGCCCTCACCGGTGCCCACAATGCGATGGTGGTATTGATTTAAAAGTACATTCGTGTTTTCATAATGCCGTATCTGTACCGACGTTCAAACTCCCCCTTCTCCCCGTCTCTCTCTCTCTCTCTCTCTCTCTCTTTCTCTCTCTCCATCCTCTGACCCCTCGCATCCAACTCTCTGCAACCCCTGGCATGCCGCGCGTACAGCCCAGAGCATGGATCGCAACGACGCTCCCGTCAACACGGAGAGACCAATCAGACTCTGCCTCTCGATTTCCAGTCATTTCGCTCAACTATTCTCTCTTGTTCGCCCTAATGTCTATTCGTTCATCTATCCGTCCATCTAGCCATTTATTTATCCATCCGCATCCTCCTTTTGCTATATCTTCTATTCTTGTCCTGTTCCTTCGCTTTCCCCGTTTCTCTCTTTTTCTCTCTCTCTCTCTCTCTCTCTCTTTTTCTCTCTCTATTTTTCTCTTCTCCCGTCTCTGTATCGGGTGCAATTAAAACCGTTGTCAAGCGATTTGGCAGACGGTTAAATAGGATTCCAAAAAGTAATTAGTTCAGCATGTTAAAATGCGTGAATTATTCTGTTCTAGAAAAAAAAAGATTCTTTTTGAAAAATTTATTTTATAATGATTTAAATGAAAGCATAGTAGAGATAATAGGACTAATGACAAACAAATGGAACAACGTAATGATTTTCCAATGATAAAAAATTAACAATATAATAAATTTGCATTGTAAAGGCATAAATATGTATATATATAGTTGCCCCCCGAAGAGAAAGAGAGAGAGAGAGGGGGGGGGGAGAGAGAGATTTAACGATCTCATAAAATTATACCAAAAAATAACAAATATTTATTTTATTATTGGAAATGATTATAGAGAGAAAACTCTGGTGCAACGTGAAATTTACGAATGATAAATGATAATTAATGGTTCCATCGAGAGAGAAGCGTGTTATGGTAAAAAATGTTTTTAACAGAAATTTAATTATTTATCAGCCGTTTGATTGGAAAGCATGTAGAGCTTTCTGGTTCGTCGATCATATATTCAGTTTTTGCAATCGTCAGACACATTAAATAACAAAAGATCATTGATTTTACGGGGCTATAAAAAAGGCGGATTATATAAGCATGCTTGTTATCGATTACTAAATGAAAAATACACATTGCAGCCTTGGTGGCAGTTATATTAAATGAAATGCCTCCCACTCGCGTGCGTTTCTCTCAATAATAGACTCTCCATGTCTACTGTAATAAACAATACTTTATCAAACAATTATTAATGTGTACGTGGACGACCTGGACAACAAAAATAATGAAAAATGAAAAAATATCAGATTTGCAGTTTGATTTGCCTCTAACTTGACGTTATAATTTCTATGTAGCATAATTATAGTAGACGATTTATATATGTGGATACGCACATTTTCGTGTTGTAGGATTTATACATGTGTGTATACTTGCGTAAATCCTACAACATGAAAATGTAATACGCAACTCTGGCAAAATATCACGATTGCTTGCTTTAACGGTACATCAGATATTTAGGAATCTATTAATTAATTACTCATTAATTTGATGGATGCTTAATTAAATGATTAAATTACGGGCACCAAACAACACGCATCTCTGATTTGTATCTAGTGAATGAACTTATTCATTATTATTCCACATACTGTAACACACATAATTATAGTAAAAAAGATTTGGCTTCTTGATCGAGCTAGGATGATAAAGTAGTTATCCCGCTAGCAGTTTACGCAACCAAATGATTTTATAATACCTGAGAAAGATTCTAATCGCTTTTGTCACTGGAAGTATTTGAGATTTTTTATGGTAAATAATGATAAACTAATAATGGATACCAAATTAGAAAGACAATTTCAGATGCGAAATAAATGTACAAATCTGTACTTTTGTCTTTTAATAATTTTAGATAATAATTTCATATAAGTAAAATATATTGTTTAATATAAAGCACAAATATAATAAAACTGCATATATAATTTTTCAGTATTTTTTACTTACTTGATGTAATAATACCAAGCATGAGAAAAAGTGTGTGAGGTTGATTTACGCTTACTCTTTTATAGCTATATAGCTTTACATATCCAAATATGGTTCCAATTAAAATCTTGCATTCTGTTAAATAAACAAACATTAAAAATTTTATTACTAATGCATTACTAATATGTATTGTATTATTAATAAAAAACTTTTTTTATCATGTAAAATTTTATGGCATACAATGTTATTAGAGATCACAAGAACTTTTCAAATATTTAAATATATGTTTAATATACGTTTCTGCAAAAATAGGGAGAAAAACAAATAAAATTTAAATGCTAATTATTATCAATAATGCTAATAACGCTATTAATACTTGCATACGTGATGTAAACAAAAGTACTCCTACGATAATCGTAACAATAAATGCTTCTTTATTCGTGCCTAATAGTTTATTTTGCAAAATAAGTTGACATGTACAGAGATAGTTTAGCGGCTGGTAGAAATAAAAGCATGTAAGAAATTTTCGCACGTACGTTGTTTCCGTATTACATAATGACCGCAACTAGCATTACTTTCGATTTACCAGTTATATTGAAAAAAAAAAGAAATGCTGAATACGAAAGATTGCGATTGATATTTTTAAACAGTAGCTTGCATCTTATAAAATATTAAAACAGTCTCCGACGTTGAAGCTTGCACACACGCTCTCTCTCTCTCATCAGTTACTCTATATCTTTATTAATTTTTCTTTTACGCGTTTTTATGGTAAGGTCTTCGCATTAATCCTCTCATGCGCAATGTCAATTTTCGCAAATGTGCGCAAAATTCCGTTCCAATTTACAATGAAATAAAACAATTGTTATAACAATTTGTTCGTAGCTATATAGAAATAATGCAGAAAATTATGAAAATTTTTATATCGTGTAAAGAATTGTGAAATTTACAGTATAAGGGAATAAACGTTCAAATAATTAGCGCATGAAAGAATTAATCTTTAATCTCTAATTATTCGAGAATACGACGTAGAGAAGGACGGACGCGTGTTTTAGCGAGTCCAAATTCATTAATTACGTAAGAAAGTCGCGATTACATTCGCGTCAATATCTCTCTTTCTTAGCACTTTTAACATATTTAATTAATCTCAACTATAGAGCTCGTAGATTTTTAATACAATCGAGCGTCGTTCCGTAAACAGACTATACTTCTTATTATTCTGCTCTGCAGAAAGAATTATGCATACATCCCATGTGAATTGATATTAATCACATAATTTTTATTAATCATCGATCGCCAACAAAAATTTTATACATTAAATCTCTCTTAATATTAATTATATATTTTTTTTAATATAGAAAAAAAATCTAATAAATGGATTATATATTTTAAGACAAAATGTAATTAAAAAGCATAAAACGGCGCGCGCAGAGGCATGTGCTTGTCTTATATAATTAATCAACGGAATTATAATCTTTGCGCGCGCATTCAGATATAATAAATATACAAGATATATAGAGATATATCTGTATAATAAATATAATATATAAATATATATTTTTTTATATATAGAACAATATATAGAATATAAAATATATAAATTTAAATATATATGTGGAAGCCATAACTTATTATACTATGTTTAGATGAGTATGCGTTTTTGTTTAAAATTTGTACAAACAAACAATCATGTATGAGCGTCATTTCGATCGCGTGAAAATGTATGTTCTACATGTTATTTTTAAAGAACACTGCGAATTCTTAACATACGTTTAACGGGTGCGATAAGATAATAATATTCTATTGTGGAGAGATAAAATATAACGCGCAATTAAATCTCGATCACTAATATTTTTTTTCTCTTTCTTCTTAATCTCGCATTCGCGGACGACTTCTACTTTCGCGGTTGTAATACTTCAAATGCTTCAAATCTATATCTATGACAAATCTTTTCTAAATCATGCTCTATCGGCAATTATCTTATATCGCAAATGGAGACGTTTAAATATTTAGAGAAGATAAGAGATTCTCCTCTTTCTCCGACATACTGTAATGATCACGTTCGAAGACCTTTGCCTCTATGTCACATTTCACAAATCAGTACACGGGTAATAAATAACAATTAGCGTCGAACGATAGATAGACGAAGAACGTTGTTTTTGAATCGCAACCAAAACAAAGCAAAGTTAATTGTACGCTGGAAAATATGTTTTATTCAAGTACCAAGATATGTTCTTTATTATTTGTGTTGCCAAATTACACCGATACTACATCTCTTCAACGTCGCTACATTATCTAAATACTTCGAACATGATCACGATCGACGAAATTCTGTTGTATCAGAGATTAAACATTTAATTATGGACAGAATTTAAAAATTTCAAACTCACATCTTCATCCAATTTATACCCAATATTGCGAAATTTCATGCCATTCGTGCAATTGATTTGCGACGCGCGGATATGATCTGCATATCGAAACAAATCATTTTGATTTCTTTACTTATGGAGACAAAATTTCAATATAGTAACGATAGTAGAAGTAGCGATACGTTAATATTTGGAAGGTGTTGAAATATCGGACACAAAGGACTCTCTTCGGCTATACAGATTAAGGATATTTAGGATCTCGTGAAACTTTTCACGACACGGAGCTTCACAAAGCCAACATCTCCGATAACATTCATAATATTCAACGTAGGCATATAAAATCTGAAATATTAATAACATAATGTTTTTCCCTCGAAACGTAGTTATACACAGATAAACGATTCTCTTTTTTTTTTTTATCTCTCTCGCGCGAATCGCCATAGCGAGAGACGCCTTAGAAAACTACTTTGGCACTAGAATCCACGTAATCGTTAAGTTTCAAGCGTCGACTCGACATCCTCTGAAACGCCTATAAAGCTAATAAAAAATGCTTAACATTGTGCGCGCGCGTATACGTGTCTATATGTACGACGTGCTTCTCTTTATATTACGTGTGTATCTTCCTATATAATGTATATACATTCGACGCACGTATATGTATACTGACTTGTCTACTAAATATACGACTGTTTAGAAATGTCTTACATTCTAAAGAATTTACTATGACGTACCTACAATATTGTTATGAAGGTGATACTCGAATGATTAACCTTGGATCAGGGATGTTAGTAAACTTATGGTAACCCAAACTTTAGCACAAATTTTATACGAAAAAGGAATTTCATTTAATTTGTCATCTTTTTACGACACCTTTTAAAATTAGATAAACGCTAAAAGAAAAAGCAACTTGTATCTATTTAAAATTTTTTCTGTTTAAGATCAAAGTAACTTTAACTATTTTTTCCCTTAATAAATAATTTAAAAGAGTTGTTTACTGTTTATTGTTTCATTTTAATTTTAATTTAAAAGAGATTGATTTAAATAATTATATCATATATTTTAGCACAAATATTTCGAGGATTAAGAGATGACAACACATTTTCGCAAAAAAGGAGATGCGAAAATACAATTATATATCTTGAACAAAAAATAGGAAATTAGAGAGGAAGTTGTGTGAGTGTCATTTATGAATATTTTCTAATATTGTTAATGTTAATCTCACAAAATATGACTACTACGTCACTATCACTAGGGATAATATGTACGTCTATGTGAAATTGATGAAAAGAAGATTCTCTTATTTATAATGTTTTTTGATTACGCTCGTGATCGGCGTGTACTTTACTTACTGCCATGTTAACATTGATCATTATCACTTGTTTGTTTCAAGCACGAGAAATTCTCTATCGATGCAGACTTAATAGCATGGTCCATATAAAAAGTGTCAAGGAAGTATCATCTTAAATTGTCGTATCTTAAACGAAAGAAGCGATTTTCTGAACTATACTGAGAAAGAATACCGTCGCATGTCTGTCTATATATTACACCTGCCGTTATGTTCACAAAAGAGAAACGAGTCATTATAATTGATCATGTGGATCTTTGAAAATATTGAATAGAGAGAATGTTGTGGAGACAGAGCGTTTAAAGCGGCGACTGCGTCCTTTCTTCTCCTCGGTTGAATCGGTTATATGTTAATAAAAGCTAATCTCTCACATTAAATCTTCCTCGTCGCACGGTATTTACGTAGCTAGGTACTCATTTAGTCGGCTTAGATTCGCGAGATCATTATGATCTCTGCGCGATCGACCATCACGGTACGAGAAAGTTCCCCTTTACATATAAATTCGCTATACCAAGTAATATAATTCCTACAAGTGCACTATATTCGCCGTACAAGTGCGATCGTATTCGCTGCATTTCTTCAATAATCCCTGGACTAGTATCTTTCGTTGCAGTTTACCCTCGAGGGCGTTGCATTTCCCCTCCCCGCACGTCCACCCCTCCCCAACCCCTTATTCGTGAGCCCATTAACTCTCTATTTCCTCGATCGGGCTCACCTCGTTCTGCAGCAACTCGAACTTTGGACTTAAGCTCGGTAACATACCCCTGGTGCTCGTTTTGATTTGACTGTACTTGTTATAGATGTCGAGCGACTTCTTACGATCCATCTCGAGCGTCTCCTCGATCAATCGCGGTGGGATGCTGCCCGCTCGCTTGTGACTCGGCACGAAGACGCTACCTTCCGGTTTGCGATCCGTCTTCCTGTTGTCGTCCTTGTGCTCGGGCGTTAGCGTGCCGTTACCCAGTTTACGCTGCTGCTCCTGGAACGCATCCTCCTGAACGTCATCCTTCAGCAGCGCGCCGGTTATCACGGGCTTGTTACCCTCCGTCTTGCTGGAGAAATCGTTGCTCAAAGCCTTCTGCTCCATAATCTCCAGTTTGTTGGGCGTCGTGCCGTTCACCTGAAGATTCGGATTCGATCGCACGGCGTTTGGCAAACTGTCAATCTCCAACGTGCCCTCGCGTATCGCTGCGCTCACGACGTCTTGCAGGGACGACATGTTTTTTGATTTTCCAAAAAACTGCGGCTGCAAGCGGACGAACAATTTTCGTCTTTCGCGATCGATACATATATATTTATATTTTTTTTTCGAGCACAAAATAGTTAATTTTAAGATGTTTCAGTTTTGAAGTGTTCTAGTGAATGCGTCATAAAAATATGAATTAATATCGAAATTTCTTTCTCTCTTCCGA